>NW_026895806.1:0-187797 GCF_033153095.1 Gastrolobium bilobum | reverse complement strand
TCTTTAGAACAGATTTTGATGGAGCCAAGTTCAAAAGGTACATAGCAGTTTCTAAGGCATATCCCCAGAATGAATCAGGCAAAGGTGAATAACTGAGCATCGATCTTGCCATCTCTAAAAGGGTTCTATTTCTCCTTTCAGCGACTCCATTCTGCTGGGGTGTCCCTGGAGAAGATAATTGTGAAACTATCCCCTCTTGGGTCAGGTAAGACCTGAACTCTCCATATAGGTATTCACCCCCTCGATCAGACCGAAGAGTCTTAATTTGAACACCAAGATGTTTTTCTGCCTCAGCCTTGAACTCTTGGATCTCTTAGTCATTTTACCCTCTAAACAAGATTCACATACTGGTATTGGTTCAAAGTTCAGGGATTTTAAGATCCCACTTTTAACCAAACCGTGTATCCTGTTTGAGTTAATGTGACCCAACCTCAAATGCCAAAGATAAGTTTCATTGGAAACTTTTCTTTTCTTTGATGAGTTGATATGCTCAACATCTCTTAATTCAACATGATAAACTTCACAGGGTACAGGACTAAGGAAATAAAGACCATTAAACATTACGCCAGAACAAATAAAAGAAGATGAACTCCTTATTGAAACTGAGGAATTAAACTGAACTGTTAAACCATGTTTAATCAAACAACTAACAGAAATTAAATTCCTCTTAAAATCCGGAATAAATAAACAGTCTTCTAAAACCAAAGTTCTGCAATTATTAAAAGATAAAATAACTTGTCCCACTGCCAGTGCAGACACAAGCTCCCCATTTCCAAGCTTCAAAACTCTTTGTCCTTCGCTTAAAGGCAAGCTATGTTTGAACCACTGCAAAGAGTAACAAACATGGTTAGTGGCTCCTGAATCAATGATCCATTTATCATTGTAATTCTCCACTAAACAAGCCTCAATCACATGTAAATTACCCATACCTGGCTGATTCATGCGTGGGCAATTTTTCTTCCAATGCCCCTTTTGTCCGCACTTGAAGCACTTACCTTTCGGTTGCTTCATTGCAACTGGTTTGGCAACTGGAATACCTGATTTCTTCTTTTTCTTGTTCTTGTTCTTCCCCTTGGGTTTCCCCTTAGGTTTCACAGAACTTTCACCAGCATAAAATGCATTGCTCTGCTTGACTAGAGACTGTTCAGCACTCTCAAGCTCGTGCATCAGTTGAGTAAGATTAAGATTCATCTTATTCATATTATAATTCATCTTGAATTGAGTGAATTATTCAGGCAATGATTGCAAGAGAAGGTCAACTTTTACTTCTTGTTCAAACTTGACCCCATGATCCTCAGCCTTCTTGAAGTTTGCAATCATTGACAAACAATGATCCCGCACACTTCCTCCAGACATTACTGTCTTAGTGACAGCATTCAGCGCAATCTGCCTAGCAGAGCTGCTAGATGTAGCAAACATGCCATCAAGAGTCTGGAGCATAGCTGCTCCACTCTCAACCATGTTTACCTGCTCCTGAAGGTGATTGGCAAGACTGGCTAAAATGTAACAGCGAACTGCCACATTTGCGTTCTCCTATTTCTCCTTCTCCTGTTGAAATTGGGCCTTTGTTGCCTCAGGCGCATCTTCAGCAGGCTGCGCCGGTATAGGGGTGGTCAGAACAAAATTGAGCTTTTCATATTGAAGAACAATATCCAGATTTGTTTTCCATTGTTTGTAGTTTGTACCATCCATTGTTTTTGACTCAAAATAGTAGCTAAAGGATTGAATGAAGACATTTTTCTGAAAATAAAATCACACACATTATTTACAAACTCGAAAAAAAAAAACAACAAACAGATATAGCGCTAGTAGATTCTAATAATTACTATTCGTTTATTGTTTAACAATCCATTAGCTATCTTTACAAGGCTTACGATGGGCAAGATACTTGTAAAACTAATATTGTTATTTTGGGCCTTCAGTTCCATTGCCAGAGCCTCGATGGGAGGGATAACAATTTTATTAAAGTTGAATGTATTTAACCATTGTTTATTGTCAAAATTATCTTTAGTATCTAAGTGTTGCCGACGATGGGTCGTACAAAACTTTACCAAAATTTTGAAGATATTAAGGTTTAATCTAGCAAAATCCGATTATCCTTATCCGATGGGGCTTCAGCGATAATCATTTCACTAATAAACCCATAATTGGAGCCCGTAGGTTTTATAATTAAAAATTTAATTTAAAACCTTCACCCATTCAATATTTTAAAATTATAATTTTTAATTTCCAAGAAATGTTTAATTCAAAAAAAAAATTTGTTTGATTTCAGAAATCCGGTCACTTTGCGTCAACACGTGTTACTCCATGACCATTTCAGAAAACCCACAAAAAATTATTTTCTCAAAAAACAATTTTCTCTTAGGTAATTAACTGGATTATTTATCTAGATTTTAAATCCATAATTAATTAATCCAATGGACAACCTAAATAATCACGCATACTAACTATCATACTAGTCGATTCAAGACATAATAGCTACTATGCAGTAATGACATGTGATCATGCAACAATATGACATCTTCCTATTCTATATGACATGTTATTTCATACATCATGTTTAATCGCACATATAATTCATACCATTCAATTAAAGCATTAAATAATAAATAAATAACTTTAATCCATGGCTTTCCTATAATAATCAATAAATAAATAAAATTACAACTTTGAAATTCCTTTTCCGTCCAGCCCCTAGTATCTGTCTCAAGCCCCTTTAGGGTATCTATGGGCCCACAAGCCCAAAGACCCAATCATTTGCTAGAAACCCTAGGAGACAAAAAAGGAACCCAAGCCAACTGTTTTGCTGCGCCGTCAGCCGAAGTCATCTCAACACTAAAATCCAAGGGAAGGACCGCCACCGGGAGACGAGAACACGGCCGCCGGAACCACCCAAAAAGGGTGTGGCACGCGCCCCCACGCACCATATCTTTTTCGGAGAGTGAAGCCCACTCTCAGACACTTGAGGTGGCGCGTGGCGGAGCGTGGGGGCTCTAACGGCGGCGATCCACCCGTCATTTTGATCTTCTTTCCGTCCTCTTTCCAACCATATATGGATCGTCCAATTCCGAGGTCCAGAGGTCCACGAAAAGTCTCGGACAGTGTTGAATCCTCATGTTCTTCGCAGTTTCTTGATCTCCAATTTTTACAGAAATTCGAAAAATACATAGAAATTCCAAAAAAAAAACAAAAACAGCAAGGAGGAAACCTAATCATATGGGATTAGCCTCCTTGTTACAAATCAAGAAATACACGAGAGAATCTAACCATGGATTAAAGCGATTAACCGATTAAAATTAAAAGCAATATCGAATAAGAATTATAAACGAATGATCACCATGAAATAAATAACAAATATAGAAAAAGATGCCATATTTTCAAAAAATAATTTTCAAAAACAATCACATGAATTTATTTCAAAACTGGTTCTTTTCCTCATCGCGATCCGGCTCTGATACCAATTGTGGGTATATCATCAGAAACGCGGAAGCGCATCGAACCGACACGACGAGGGAAAAGATTAACCTTCATCGTTTTGATTACCTGGAAGGGCGTAGTTGTTTGACCACGAACAATAGTTGTTCCCTCTATGATCGATCTTCCAGACTATCTCTCGAGGAGGATGAGATGGTTGTGTGGGCAACCGTTCAGATGATGAACGTCTGCCTCTTGGGTTTGTTTCTGATGATCTGTTCACCTTGGAGGCACAGGAGGAGAAAACTATGAATATATATCTTAGGTCTTAGACATAACTCAACCCTAAGCCTCATGGGCTCAAGTGTCACTGAAGCCCAATAGGAGTTTAGTGACCAAAAGAGCATATATCCAACACATCCTTCTGTTAACTCCCACTTAACGGCCCAACTAACGATGCACAGTTGGCACGTTAGTTTGCTGACGCGGCTTGGATGTGGGACACCGTGGAAGACGAGACGACGACGTTTTAGTCTCTGTCAAAACCACGAGGGCCATTTTGGTCCCTGTCAAAATGTACGATGACGTTTTTAGTCCCTGACAATAAGCACGGGGCCCTTATTGGTCCATAACCACAGAAAAATAGGCACATGACTTCATTGCTTTTCTATGCAATCCAATTTTGCAAAACAGGAACATGACATTAAATTGGATTTGTATGCAGTCCAATTTGTTAAACTAGAAGACATGGATGTACAAGAACTACAACTACGTATTAGTTAAAACACATCAAAAATGGTAAAATTAAACGTTCATCAACCCTGTGAAACATAATAGCTGGGACATCATTTGAGTATCATTATATTTGAAGACATGGATGTACAGTAGTGCATTACAAAATAAAGCCAACTGCCAGGAATTTAAAAAAAAGCCTCTAATACAATATGGCCAAAATTTACAAAAAAAAAAAAAAACATTGACATAATAAGGCCTCCAAATACATAATGACTAGAATTTTCAAAAAAAGTCAGTTAGATAATAATAAACCCTTCTCAGTTGGCTCATGCACTACTCCCAGGTCATATACAGCAGCAAGTCATTTTCTCGAGGCAGGCCTTGGTGGCCTAAAACCAGGTGTGCTCATGAAGGCCAATAATCTGCTTCGTGTGCCACTGGTTACTGGATTCATTGTTTCATTACTCAACAACTCATTTTCTTGTTGTGAATTTGATGGAGGTGGGTTGTTTCCTCTCAAGTTGCCTTCATGTGGCTGAGAACTACCAACTGCTGCAGTCCAGTCAACTGCCATGCATTGCAATTATCAACAATCATTTACCTGGTTTCTTCTCTGATTTTTCTCTGTATTTAAATAGCAACAATCATGCAATTATCTTTTATAGAAAAATAAATAGTATAATTGTAATACTACACTACTGATATTGTTCGTAAATCGCATAACGTTATGTCTTATACAGACTAAGAGAATTAAAGCAGTTCATAGTATTCTAGGGATCGTAAAAGCTGTTTGCAAGAGTCAAGAATCCCTTTTAACAAAGTGGGAAGCTTAAGTAGCATTGAAAAAGAAACGAATAATCGTTAATAAGGTTGAAACTTCAGTTAGAAACACAAACTTCATTGAAATAAAATGAAAGGAAGGAGTATTTTACTTTGTGATGAAATTTAGTTTAATTACTTTGTGATGAACAAATGGATTTCACTCCTGTTTCTGATGTAATGCACTTCTGTTTTGCAAAATTGGACTGCATAGAAAAGCAATGAAGTCATGTGCCTATTTTTATCTGATTAGGGACCAATAAGGGCCCCGTGATTTTTGTCAGGGACTCCTCGTGCATTTTGACAGGTACCAAAATGGCCCTCGTGGTTTTGACAGGGACCTAAACGTCGTCGTCTCGTCTTCCACGATGTCCCACATCCAAGCCGCGTCAGCAAACTAACGTGCCAACTGTGCACCGTTAGTTGGGAGTTAACGGAAGGATGAACGTGACCTCTTTTTTATTATTTCAGGGACCAATTTGTCCATTTTTTATTGCTAGAGACTGAAAAGGGCTTCGTGGATATTGCTAGGGACTAAAAAGGGTATTTACTCATATATATATATATATTTCAAACAAACACTTGGGGCTCGTTTGGATGAGCTTTTTTTTTTTTTTTTAAGTTGCTTTTTTTCAAGAAAAAAAAGCACTTCTCGTTTTTAGTTCGTTTGGATGTCTGCTTTTAAAAAAAGGAGAAGTCACAAAAAAAGTCAAAAACTTACTTTTTTCAGAAGCTAAAAATTTTAACTTCTAAGAAAAGCAGAAGTCAAAAGTCAAATATTTTTTTCAAAATCTAAATATTTTCATAAAAATATAAATAACTTTAACTTTTGTAAAAAAATACTTTTAAAATAAGGAAGTGATAAAAGTTACTTTTTCTAAAAGCTTAAACAAACGACCTCTTAATCTAAATGGGTCTAAAAAAAATATGAAGAATATTACTCTCATTTTACATAAGAATAGTTATCTCATGTTATAGAGACAAATCAAGTGAGACTCACTATTAAAAAGCAAAAAAAAAAAAAAGGATGAAATTTTCGGAGTAAGAGAATATGAGATAACTACCTCATATAAAATAAAGAAAAATTATTATCTTATTTTACATGAGATAACTATCTCATACTACTCTCACATAAAAAGTTTTCACCATGACTCAAAGGCCCTTCAGATTTCCAACCCTGGTGGTATGTATACTGTTTCTTTCTTTCGTTCTTTTTTTTTCTTGTGACTTTCGTGGATATTGATTATTGTTTTAAACAGGATTATATTTTCAACCTTAATAGAAGGTACACTATAACATTTTTGGAAGATGTTTGTTTCCTCGTGTCATTAATTAACAATTTTGACTGCAGGATCCAAATAAAGATACCGAAAAGTTGAAACAAATAAGGATATGCAAATTGTTGCTTTTCCGATCCCATTTGTATAAGACTATAAGGGGTCATTGGATAAAAAATTTTTATCCAGAAATCTAAATTTCAAAAAATATGATGAAAAAATGAAATTCTCAGAAATATTATAAAAAAATTGTTTAATAAGTCAAAATATTTCTGGAGTGTTAAGTTAATTTTCTTGATCTTATGTTTAATTATGTTAAATTTTCCTTGCATGGGAATCCTAGAATACCACCCACTTGGTGGTATTTTTAAAAAAAAATTATAAACAATAAAATCCCAAAAAATTTTAAAAAATCTCGTACCAAATATGAATAAATAAAATTATCACCCTTGATTTTTCAAAAATCATAAAAAATACATTCTACCAAATGCCCCTTTAAGAGTGCCTCTCCTAAAGTATATTCTCATTTTCAGGCTAAAACTCGGTATTTGGATTAGGAAAATCAAACTTTTTTTTAACTTGAAAAATAGTTATTACTTGTTAATCCTTACTTTTGTTTCCTTAAAATGTTTGCCCTTTTTTTTTCTTCTGAAATAAAGACACAGCGTCTTATAATTGACAAGTGTTATGCGCAGAGCCTAATAATAATAATAATAAAATTAGATAGGAATTAACGCTATATGAGATACAGAAAGTAAATAAAAAAAATGGCACACACTAAGAGGCGTTTGGTACTGGAGAAATTTTTTTGTATCCAGGAATCACGATTACTTGGAATATGGTTGGAACAAAAATTGTCCAACAATATTACAAAAAATGTGTTTGGTAGGCCAAAATATTACTGGAAATATTGATTAATTTTTCTGAAGAGTTGTTTGGTTGATAACAAAATATTGCTGGGAATATAATGAAATTTTACGAAACTACCCTCGTAATACATAACTTTTTTTTTTGTATAACCATAATACATAACTTCATGGACATAACCTCCTCAGCAAGCTCACACTTCCCATGGCATTACACGAAACCACGTCCCTTTGAGGCATTTCCTCAAAAACCTCACGTGGCTTCTCAATCTCACCCGCCCTCAAGTAACCAGTAATTAAGGAGTTCCAAGAGATCAAGTCTCTTACAAGCATTTTATTAAACACCGATCTTGCAAGCACAATCTCACAAACCTCCAACCACAGAGTTGGAGACAAACGGGTCACGCCACAAATGGGTTTTCAAGACGAAACTCATAATTTGCTTCCCCTCCTCGAATGCACACGATCTGCCACAAGTCGCACTTCCACTCTGTAATGCAGCACGGTGGAGAGGTGGTTACAGATTTTGTGAACCACACAAAACTGAGTCAACAACCACAACAACAATCATGCTAACAAACCACATCGCAGTTTTCGTAGGTACATTCGTCGAGAGGAACGTGTTTCACAACAAATCCATTTTTTGACACAAGTGACGAGGATAATTTAGTCTGAAAATTTTGTGAAAAACAAATCAAGAAGTGGGAACAAATAATTACCATGTTCTAGATGGTAATTATAAATCACAATCGGTAGTGTAATATGGAAGCCCGGGGAAAAACTATACCTAGTAAAAAAAATTGTTTTTCTTCTACCAATTGTGGGTACAAAAATTTCCCACTCCCATTTTCCTGGCCATCCAAAATATTACAACGTACCAAACATCCCCTAAAGACTCACGTGTTTATGTGGTTTGACAATGTGCCTACTCTACGGGTGAAGACCGATTAAATGTATCTACTAAAATAAATAGAGTATAAAAGTGATAATAACTCAAGGACTCAAATCTTAGTGCCAATACACTCAATAATCCTCACGGGATAATACACAAAATTGGGTGTACAATTACAAAGAAAGATGTGGAAAGAGAAATTTACTAATATTCACTGATACAACAATCAATTGAACCTATACCCTTATTGATACTGAAATTGGGGTTTTGCTAGTGTCCTTCATCACAAAGGAGCCATAAATTATCGTCATCCTTAGTTTAAGTGTTGCAGTTGTTTTTTTTGCAAACAATTCAAATTTCAAGACTGCGAACTTACTACAAAAGTTGTAGCTATACAAAATGACTAGGATCAAGGTCTTTGGCTCCATCTAACAACATAAGGATACCAAAGGATGTTGATCATAGGTTAAGTCCACCAAAATAATCATGATATATCAAATAAGCTACAAATGTAAATTCTATACATGTTCAACTAACATATACATAGAAAATCCCAAAATACATCAAAATAAAGCATCATCATGCAATCTACTATGGCCTCCTGCCAATAGATGCTCCAACTTCATCTGTACCTGAAAGGGGGTTCCCACAACACGTGATAAGATAAGCATCTCAATAAACTAGGGGTCCTTACAGGACTTCTCCACCCCCAAAGTTCACTTCAGTCAACAAACAATAAATAAAATAATAATGAATGTATGTATGCATGCAAAATGTGCCAACTAACTGTTTAATATCCATGCTAATGTCTCGCACCAGTGGCGGACCGAGAAAATTTTCTTTATGTCTACAGACTTAGGGCAGGGGTTTGGGGGCACCGTCCCCGATTTTTTTTAAAAAAAAGATCATGATCATGATCCAATTTTTGCTTTCACTTCAAAAGTAAAGCTTTGGTGAATTAACCAAAATTTTAAGGAAATAATCGATAATGACAATTAAAAAATAAATAACACCACAAAAAAGATATTTGTAAAATATAGTATAATTGTAGGGGTTAATAGATCAAAAATTCACATATCTATTTAACCCAAAGTTGACTACTTTTGTTTCACAAAAGATTGTGGAAAATCCTCTCCACTCTTTACCTTTTTCCTTTCAATTTTCCTTTTTTTTTTTTTAATTGGCCTGAATCACACATCCTATGTGATTTTTCCCCCCAACTTTTTTATGTCTGCAAGTGCAGACAATGGCACCCACTTGCGCCTGCCATTGTCTCGCATTGTCCTCAGAATACAAATGATAGTGTCCTAGCCATCCCCATGGCAAATATACCTTAAACAAGACGCTTAAGACAAAATCTTAAGGCCAATAGAATGGTGTATGAATTACACAACTGTGCCACATTCTGTATGAATTACACAAGGATCCCCCTTGCAATATATCCGTGTAAGAATCCCTCTTACACCACACAACAGGCATCGCACAACATGCATTATATTCAATCTATTATATAACCATATAAACCAATACCCACACGGGCTTGGTGGAACAGTCAAGGGATAAATCTCAAGGTCTAAAAGCTTACCTCGAAAGCCTTCAAGCCAAATGCTTGCTCCAAGCACACAAATTCCACTAGCAAGGAATTCAAACCAACCTTTGCTCAATATCCGAAATACCACAAGACAATGTGCTATGAATAATACATATTCACAAAGCAAGTTTGCCATCAATCAAATGCAAACATATGAATACAGATCTACATTCATATCCATATAGGCAATTCTATCATAATTTCACAATGCAAGGGATTTACTACACTTGATTCTATCAAGTAACCAAATCAAGCTCTTTTGGCTCCTCAAATGCTCGATCACTTAACGATGGTCCACAAGTCTCAATCCTAGAAACACCATGGACACCATCAATACAAGCCAGTTACATTACTTGCCATACAAGCAACATCAACACATAGGCATGCATTTTATGGAAAACAAGGAAAATTACTCAAATGGTTTTCTAATCACATTTTCACCGATTAAATCTCATCCTAAGCATATTTTCCAATATACATTAAACCTCAATCACACTCCAACATAGCCAATCAAGCCACATATACATAAAAACCCTAGAATTCTCAAAACCATGAAAGCATGAAAAGAAAAGACTTTCTTACCACCAATCGCACCACAATGGCCTAAGGAATGTATTCCAATGCCCAATGAGACAATGCACCACCTCAAACTCCTTACAATGCCCCAAACCGCCACTTTCTTCAAGGTTTATTTCTTCACACAATCCTCTAAAATGGATTCCAAGCTATGGGTTGTGTTCACTAAAGAATCATATGTTTTTTTGCTTCCAACCATGTTTGATTCCATTGAGTAACAAAGAAAGTAGGTTTTCAAAGCCCTAAAAGCTCATAAATGGTGTTTCTCTTCAGTTTGCGTAAGGGGGTGAGTGGTTTGGTCAGAAGAAAGAGTGACTTTAGTGTTATTCTCAATTTTTCCCGCTGCTCGATAGGCTCCTTGCTTCAGCAAGCAACGTCTGCGAGTATTTTCCACGCTTGCTAGACAGCTCACTCCAGCGAGGAATGGCTGATAGGCCTTTTTTCGCAAAAGCCTAATTTCCTCACTTAAGCCCACTTATCCATTTAGCCCAAACATTTTCTTTATAAGTCCAAATATATATTAATTGAACTAAGTATTCTACTTATTTTATCTACAATGTGCTTTATAAATATTTAATCTAATTCTTTTATTAAGTCTCCCACTTAATTAATCTTGATTACACATGATTAAATAATTAATCTCGTGCAATTAGGCATTTAACAATTTGGGTTATTATATACTGGATGAATATTGCTCGTCTATAGCATGAAGAATAATCCCTGGTACCTCTTCTTCACCTCCAATCTTCTAATTAGTAACTTCTAACTCCACCATCCTTTTCATCCTCCTTATCATCCTACGTCATCAATAGGAACATTTTTCCTTTGCATACATGGTTCCGATTAAATTTTTCATCACAATAATAACATAGTCGTAAAGTATAATGGTTTGACCGTCACCGTCGATTCTTGCCATTGAATCATCCCTACAAGAAAAACAAGCATGCATTCACAAACGGCAAGGAAAAATATCAAATATACCACGCAGGCTTAGCGAGGAAGAAGTATGGCAGAGTGTGAGATACAAGTCCACTATGGAGGAAGTTGAAGACTTTGTTCTTGATGAGGAATATGGGCAATCTCATCATTAGACAAAATGAGGTATATTTTGGGAATTGCCTTATTGGAAAGATCAATTATTGAGACACAATCTTGATGTCTTGTATATTGAAAGAAATGTCTTTATGAATATACTTAACACATTGATGGACACAAAGGGCAAGACAAAGGATACCATCAATTCAAGAAAGGACCTTCAATTCCATTGCAAGTGATCTCTCCTACATTTAGTGGTCCAACCAAACGGAAGGGTAAGTAAACCCAAAGCTAATTACACCTTGAATAAAGAGCGAAGAATTGAGTTGCTATAGTGGGTGAAAGATATTAAATTTCCCGATGGATATGCATCCAAGATGTCTCGATGTGTTGATATGAGGGAGGCAAAGTTATTTGGCATGAAAAGCCACGATTGCCATATCTTCTTCCATAGATTGCTACCACGGGCATTCAAAACATTACCCAAGACTATATGGAATGCACTGATTGAGCTAGGAGTCTATTTTAAGGACATATGTGCATCTCAACTAAGTGTAACAAAATTGCAAGAGATGGAATTGAATGTCCCAATAATGATATGCAAGTTGGAGATTTTTTTCCACCTAGTTTCTTTGACTCAATGGAGCACTTGCCAATACATTGGGCATATGAAGCTAGAGTTAGTGGCCCAGTGCAGTATCGATGGATGTATCCATTTGAAAGATATTTGTCTTTCATAAGATTTCTGAAGTAGTTTATTTTTATGATATTATAACTTCAAATAAATGTGAAAACTTGGTGATCAAACATAGGCTTATTCGGACTCTTAAACAAAAGGTTAAGAATTCAAATTATGTTGAAGGCTCTTTTGATTAGTATATGAAAGGGACTTTTGTATATGTATGTCTCTTTTGATTAGTATATGTATTGGACATTTAAATATATAGGTCTCTTTTGATTTAGTATATGACAGGGACTTTTGTATATGTATGTCACTTTTGATTATTATATGTCTTGGACATTTATACATATAGGACTCCTTATGATTATTATATGACAGAGACTTTTGTATATGTATACTTCTTTAGATTAGTATATGTATTGGACATTTATACATATAAGACTCTTTTGATTAGTATATGGCAGAGACTTTTGTACTTATAAGACTATTTTCATTAGTATATAACAGGAACTTTTGTACACATAATTATATTAAGATCATTTGATTTTGATATGTTATTTACTTTCATTATATTTGTTTATTAGGTGCAAAACATAAATTAGTATTAATTTTGTAGAGAGAAAGTAAAAAATAAAATTTGATATTTTTGACGGAATTTCATTCATTTTTCGTTGAAAGTTTTTGAAGGAATTTGTTTTGCGTCGAAAATTATTACAAGATTTTTCGACGAAATTTCATTCATTTTTCATAAGAAATTTTCGACAGAATTTGTTTTGTGTCGAAAATTATTAAAAGATTTTTCAACGGAATTTGTTTTCCGACAAAAATTATTACAAGATTTTTTGAGGAAATTTCATTCATTTTTCGTCGAAACTTTTTACGAAAAATATTCCATCGAAAATTTTCTATGAAAATTAATTCCGTCGAAATCTTTCGACGAAAATAATGTGCGTCGAAAATCTTTGACGAAATCACTAATTCCGTCGAAAAAGTATTACCCACGAAGAGATATTCCACGACTTCATTTCCGCTGATAATTCTGTCAAAAATTTTATTTTTAACAAAATTTTAACAATTTTCGACGGAATTTTTCCATTAAAACAAGAGCATTTTTTAGTAGTGAACCATAAGGGTCTCTACCAGCAATAGAAAGGCTAAATGGCCAAGCAAAACAGAAATGCCAACTGAACAGAAATGCAAACAAACTCTGGGCTTCACAAGCACTGAGACCACTTTAGAATTGCCACAAAATTGAGTACTAGGCCCACTAATACAATTGTCACAAGCAATTAGGAATTAGCCACTTTTTGAAATAACAAAGTCCTTCAGCCAATGTGGTCTCGTCTTCACCCTGTTCCCTTCTCTGCATTGGCCACCCATCTCCCTCTCAATATCTCTTTGCCTCTCCTGATTATTAGGAAGGGGGAGCCCTTGTCGTTAACTACACATTAACAAATGAACTAATCCTCATTCTCTAAAGCCCAAAATTTCATTATAGAAATCTCGTAGCTAATTACACATAATTAGTAATCGACAACATATGAAGAAAAGAAAAGATCTATAATGACTAGCTTAGTAATTTTCACACTATAGTAGAGGCTAGTTAAAATTTCAGGAAAATGATAGGGATCTACTAAATAATATAATCAATCTTTTTTTATTTTTAACGGTACAAATTTTACTTTTGTTGCTGTATGAATAAAATCTAGCATTACATTGTGAATTATGACATTGCTGTTACTGACCTCCAAGACTGGCTACAATTAACAAAATGTAAAAATATTTTTGAACAAGAAACTACAGAAAACTTCGTTTGTGCAACATAAAACCTAAATTATTTTATTGTTTGCACATCAAGGTTTCAATTCTTCAATTGTTCACAATAGTACATGATTACAGAATCCATCCTTTTCGGATCATCCGGCTAAATTGGGCAAGGATTGTTAATATATGTGTTTTCCCCACTTTTATTTGGGTGAATGGACTGGAAAGCCCGTTACAAACTTGGGCCATGAGTCTGTAGACTGTTTACTAATTTGAAATGACTTTTTGGGTCAAATTTATCTCCGTTCATTTTCAACCTTCAAATGAACAAATAAAACAAAAAATATCTACAAATGTCAAATACTATCCATAAAAAAGAAGACATAATAAACATTGAACCAGCAAATTTAAAAATCCCAATATATAAGGAAAGTCCGAAAGACTGAGCACTTGATTTGGAACATTTTTTACTTTAAATTTTTTGTATAATCTTGAACAATTCTAAATGCTTCTTGAAATAAGTACGAGCTATTGAAACTTGAAAGAGTTAACAACTTAATTTATATTTTAACCCAATTAAACCTATTTTTATATTCAAAATAACTTATAATCAAATTTTTTAATTAAATTCATTTAATTGAGTGATTCATTAATTTAAGAAATTGATTTAATATATTCATGTCATGGGAGAAAATTCTACTCATATAAAAGTGAATCACCCAATGGTAAGTAATTGTTTCTATTAGAGAAGTATATAAACCATTGAATTGAATTGTTTTTTACAATTTCAAAAAAAAAGTGAATAAAAAATGATGATTTTATAATTACTTATTTCAATTTTTTTTTCTCTTTTCCTTTATTATTATTGATCTCTATACGATTATGATTCTCTTATATTCATATTAAATATCATATGAAATGATACACTCTCGTTCATAATAACGATTAATATGAGTATTAATATAAGCCTAATTCATAAGTCACCAACTCACCATGGAAATTGGACTAGAGTTAATATATGTTTAATTAGGTCACTTGCAGTAAAAATCGCTTTAGAACTTTAGAACCGGAGTTTCCCTCCCAAAAATCATGTCTTTAACAATATCCTATTTAATTTTTGCTTTCATTTAAAAAAAAAAAAAAAAACATCAAAACATAGGATTAGGACTTAGGAGCATGAAATAGAGAGAGAGGATAAGAAAACAAGAACAAGAACAAGTAGATATGGTGGTGCAGCAACACTCAAACTGAAACTCAACTTGCCGCCTCTCTCACTGTCTCTCACTCTAACTGTGTTGTGAAAATGGTGGTTGCACTATTGAGCTGCACTTCCTCATTCTCTGTGTTATCCTCCACCGTTAAATTACGCTACTCTCACAGACACAGACACAGACACATACACATACCCATCAATTCCATCCATTACAATTCCAATCCACAACGACTCTCCTCTTCCCCTAAATCCAATCGACAAGTAAACCTTACTCACCCCTTTCCCTTTTTCTTTGCACTTATTTTCCAAAAATCACTTTTTTCTTTTTCTTTTTCTTTTTCTTTTTTGTGTTGAAATTTCAGAAGGAAGGTGTAGGACAGAAGAAGCAGCTGAGGCAATTAAAAGATGAAAGGCATGGTAGAGGGAATGTGGTGGAACCCCAACCAAATTCTTATAATGAATTCATGTTCGACTCTGAGGATCAGCAGGTACACAAACACAATGACTTACTTTGTTTTTCAAATCACTGCTAGAACAGAACTGAACTGAACTGGACACCATTTACAAAGAAGTGTTGGGTTTCATTCCTACTGCTTTTGGCATTGACCTAACCCAAATGATTTTTTGGGTTTAAATATATTGGATGTTGATCAGTTTGGTTCACATTTACTGGAATTGTGCTTTTCTTATATTAAGTATCTCTAGCTCCACTGGAATTTTCCTTCTCTTTACTTTTAGTTTTAGGATTTTTAGGCCATTGAAGAGTAATTTCCCAGTGTAGGCACGGAATGCCACCATGTACCACTGGTGGAGAAATGAGGAGATGGATACTATATCAGAAACAAGAGGCATCTTTTCTTTTTTCTTTTTTCTTTTTAAATATTAGAGGAGGAGGTCATATTCAATGAAAGTGGCCCTTATTTTTCTAGTGGCCTTGAAGAGCTACTTGAGCCAAACTGATTGTTTCTCTTTGCATGCTTCTCCAAACTTCTTTGAATAATTATGTTCAATTTCAGGTTGAACCAAGTAATTTACAAGACTCGGCTTTCCTTAATGCTGTTGTGAAGGTGAAGTTTAACTCTCTTTATTCCTGTTAAAGAATATTATTATTACTTTTTTTTTTTTTTTTTGTCTCAGAAATTCAGCATTGGAGAGGGTGAACCTCAAAATTCAAAAATGTTATTTATTTCATGCCTCTTTTATGTCTATATATGTTTTCTGTTTGGTTCATGTCCTTGGCGGGGAGCTTTCATGGCATGTCTCTTGATTGACTGATGATTTCGAGTTTAATATTATTATTTGTCCTATATCTAAATTATCATTCATTTCATGATAATATGATTTGACACCTTACCCTTTACAATCCCTTAAAACAATGTCTCTTCATCTTTATAACAATGAGCAGATATCATCTTGTTAATTTAATATAATATTGTTCTGTTATACATTTGCATTGCTCTTTTATGCAATCTCTCTTTGTTAAAATATCTTGTTCCTATTACATCTTTAGGTCTACTGCACCCATACCGCCCCGGATTATTCACTTCCTTGGCAAAAACAGAGACAATACACAAGTACTGGAAGGCAAGATTTTAAAAACCTTAACTGTTGAATTGAAAGAATCCTTCTCTTCTTAATCTTTTAGGCCACATCTTGTGCAGTGCATTTATGATTGGAGGTAGGAAACTATTAACCAATGCACATTGTGTGGAACATTATACACAGGTGATTTTCCTGAATTATCCTATCTTCAGTAGATTATAGCTTTTTGAATATAAATGTATTAACGGGTTTATAGTAAGTTCTTATAATTGGTTGCCAAATGGACCTTATTTTTTAATAGCCTAACAAAAGTGAAAAGTTAGGAGAAATTTCTTGTTATTTCATATTGAAGAAAATCAAAATCATAGAAGATGTAATTCATAGAACTTCTCTTTGTTAGATGATAGACAATGCCAATTGGCTCTACCGCTCTATAATTTTATTGTGTTGAGTGTTAACTTATTACAAATTTGCACATTTAACTATAAACATCATGCTCGCTAAAACTAAAATTTATATTGATATGCCTTTTAACATTTCTACTTTATCCAGTTATTTGTAAGGTCTGATGCATAAGGCAAGTTAAGGAGATTCAATTGTTATCATCTTTTCGTTTTTGGGATGATTGCAGGTTAAAGTCAAGAGAAGAGGGGATGATTCAAAATATGTGGCTAAGGTGTGTCTCCTATGAAGGAGTTGTCCTTGTTTTTTTCTCTATATGCTTGTATCTAGTCAAACTTTGGGTGTCAAGAACAATTTGCTTGTATCTCAGTTTTCTGATCGTTCTTAATTTATGATGATATGGAAAAATGGAATTACTTTTATGTACAATTTATATTATAAATATACAGCCTTTATTTTGTATATCTCAATATTATATATATCATAAAATAATAATAAAATATCCCTATCATGTCAAAATATAAATATAAAGTATTAATTATTTCAATAATTTTTACCAAATGATATTATTCAACTGACAAGGGAAGGCTTTGAGAAATTGATTTTTAGCATATGTCCATATATTTACTTTACTCTTGGTGATGGAATGTATAGGTTTTAGCCAGAGGTGTTGATTGTGATATAGCTTTGCTTTCAGTAGAAAGTGAGGAGTTTTGGATGGATGTGGAACCTCTCAGATTTGGACGTTTGCCACATCTTCAGGTTTAAAATTTTCATTGTTTTGTCATTTTGTAAATGTGATTCCTTTCTTCTTTGGTACTGCTTCATTGTAGTCTTCCCTGAAAAAAGGATTATCTGATTTGTTAATGAAGTTAAAGTGAACTGAATGACGGATGTATGAACAGTCTATGAGGGTGTCAGATGGATTTACAGAAGTAGGTTGAAATGATATTTTCTTATCTTGTAAGGTACACAATGATAGTCATACTTTCTTGCTGGCTATTAAGTATTTAAAATCTGTTAAAATACCATATACATTAGGTGAAAAAGTAATATCTATCACATGAACTTAGAAACTGCGCTGCTTCATGTTACCTGATCAGTATTTGGTATCAAATGTTTAACTAACAAAC
The DNA here is from genome assembly GCF_033153095.1 of Gastrolobium bilobum. Classification (NCBI taxonomy): domain Eukaryota; kingdom Viridiplantae; phylum Streptophyta; class Magnoliopsida; order Fabales; family Fabaceae; genus Gastrolobium; species Gastrolobium bilobum. The sequence continues at coordinate 169,856 of NW_026895806.1, read as the reverse complement.
ATAAATTATAACATACTTTTCGGCAAGATTTTGAACTAGTCCATGGAAGAGTAAATTTCCTTACATACTCCTTTTATACACCCTCTCCACCACTTCAGGTTACAAAATAGTAGCTGATTTATTTTCATCATGATCTGCACCAAATTCCAAGATTGTACGGTTTTAAAAAATTATGAAAAATTTAAGAAATAGAAATTAATTGGACTACTTTTGAAAGCATATTATATAGTTCCATAAGTATAAATTTTCTTATATTCTATTTGCATGGTTTGGACTAAATTTCTTTATGCCTTTTTTTCTAACTTGTAGGATTCTGTAACTGTTGTGGGATATCCTCTTGGAGGAGACACAATTTCAGTGACAAAGGGAGTTGTATCTCGTATAGAGGTTTGATAGAGTGTAAAATTTACATTTCATATGTGCTGAAGTCAATCAATTTTTTTGTTCTAGAATTTTGGTGCTCAGTTGCTGAAAAAATTTGTAACCAGGTCACATCATATGCTAATGGATCGTCTGATTTGTTGGGCATTCAAATCGATGCAGCAATAAATCCTGGTCAGTATATCTTAAAATGGTTTAAATTTTAGTTGTGCCTCCTCTCTGGCAAAAAATTTCTGTGACCTATATTTTCCTATTCTAAATAGTATAAGTTATAACTACCACCCAGTATTGAAATAACTAATTCCTCATTTATGGAGTTATTATATATTGATGTGATAGCCATTGCTCACACCTGTTAAATTTTAGGTAATAGTGGAGGCCCAGCGTTCAATGACCAAGGGGAGTGCATTGGTGTGGCATTTCAGGTAGATTTTATGGCCTTCTATTAGTTGATGTGTTAGAGCTTACTTGGCTTGTATACTTTGCTATGAAAGGTCCACTTTGTAAGAAAAAATTAAAATAATTATTTTAGGGAGAATGACTAAATTCTATTAGTAAAGAAATAATATTAAATCAGATTTTGTTAGATATAAAATCATTCATGAACACTCACCCGATAACTTAAACTTTTGGAAGAGTTAGTTTTTGACATAGTATTTGAGTCTTTATGTCCAAGTGGTAAGGTATTCCATCCTTGCGCCCCCACTCATAAAAAGCCCAGAGGATCTTGTGTTAAATATAAAACCATTCATGAATTTTCATTTAAGAGCTTAAGCTTTTTGTGAAGTTGGTTCTTGACAGATCCTAATATGTATATTGCACTAACTGATATGAAATTCCATTAAGTTGTCTGTTATTCTGTTCATTTTCTTATGGGACATTACCTCTAGGTCTACAGATCAGAAGAGGCTGAGAATATTGGATATGTGATTCCTACAACAGTTGTATCTCATTTTCTGACTGACTATGAAAAGAATGGCAGGTATACTGGTAAGAAATTCTTCTAAAATATGGTTATATTGGTAGATTTGGTCAATCATTATGTTTACGGGAGGCATTGAATTATATTGCTTTGCGAAATTCAGTGTTTTGTCTAAATATTATTTTGTATGACTCTCAGTCTCTGAAAATGTCTTACTGATAGAAGTTTTAAGATGCTCAAAATTAGACTTCTGCAATGACAGTTATACTGATATAAGATGAGGTTTATAATCCTGTGCATATGATTTTTGCTAGACAATTTCTTGACCACCTAAAAATGTTCTTCACGTAAGTTGTTCTGTTTTGTGTGCATAAATTAATCTTCTTTGCAAGTTTGCACAAAAGAACAGCAATAACAATTTAAGTTCCCGGTTAGATCAATACATGTAATTTGGAGTCCAAGTTTGTATTCTTGCGATGTCCTATGGAACCTTTTAATTCCAGCTTGTATCTTGAAAAAAAGTTTACCACTACTGTATTTCACAAAGCATTATCATGTGTTCTGTCTATTTCGAACCAAACCTTCTAATCAAAGCTTAATTTGCAAACTATGCTGGCGGTCTGAAACTGTATTTTCACTCCTAGGTTTTCCTTGCCTTGGCATACTTATACAGAAGCTGGAGAATCCTGCACTACGTGCATGTTTGAAAGTACAGTCTAATGAGGTATGTTTTGGCTAAAACCTTCAGCGGTTGAAATAGTTTCTTATGCAACAAATTTAGTTGCATTATGCATGGAGATGATTTGTTTGAAAACTGGCAATTGCAATGCCAGAAGGGCCATTAACTACATTTGTGGGGCCTTCTTATCTTCGTATCACATTTGATATTACTTCAACTCTTGCTAACAGTAGTTTTTTTATAAATATCACCTTCTATGGTTACATTGTCTTGTTAGGTCAGATTCAGCTGTTCATGATTTTGATATGCATCTGCCAGTATCGAACATTTGTTTTGTGCTATGCTCATAAAACTTGTAAAGATTACCATAGAATTGTGCATGTGGTGGTTTGCTTTTATGAGAAGGAGAGTTCATTGAGGATCTGAGATGGAAGGAGTTGATTAAGGCAAGAAGATTGGGGGTCGGAAAAAAAGAGGGGGAGGGGAGAAGATAGGAAGAGGAGGAATTCAAGTTCCTATCCAATGTTCGATGATAGGGTTCTGGTGATCTATTATAACTATTTTTGGCTTTTTTCTCATAGAAACTGCTCATCATGCGATAATTTTTGTATCAAGGCTTTCATTGTGGCTATGTGTGGTTCTATACTAGTACTTGTCATATCTATTGTTAGTATAAATAGAATCATTGAGTCAGTATTTTGTATCACATCATTACACACCATACCAAGATAAACTTATTATTCCATGTATTTTTTCTCTCTTTTCCTCCTCCCATACCTAAACCCTATAATTTCAGCAATAATTAATATAGCATTGAATTTTGGTATTTAACATTTCCTGTCTTGTGCAGGGTGTATTGGTACGTAGAGTTGAACCAACTTCTGATGCAAATAATGTATTAAAGGAGGTATTGTTAATTATTTGACTTGTAATATGTTGTCCTTCAATGGCACATGAATGGACAGCCAACCAAAACATGAATCATTTCTTTGTTCTATACATAATAAGCCTAGTAGATGTTTAAATACCTAGTGCATTTGAATTTTTTAAAAATAGAATCTTAAAGGTGACAGGGCAAATTTAACATTAATTGCTATTTGTTTATTGGAAATAGAAGGCTGAGCTAGCTTTGGAGTCTAAATATTATCACGAACTTGGATTGCGTTCGAAAGTTCTTATCCATGAGATGTGTGAACTGTCAATAGCTGTGTGCATGCGTTCTTTATCATCCTTGTTTAAAATTTGTTCTTGTCTTCTTTTAGGTAATTCATTTGTAGATTTTTGTCATTAACCTTTTAAAGAAAAGAGTAGTAGTAGACATGCCTGTGGAACTTACATATGAATTCTGCCTTTTCGAAAATCCATTGAGCCAGTAATTAACATTTTAGATGAAACCTGCCGTTACAGGGTGATGTGATTGTCAGCTTTGATGATGTTCATGTTGGTTGTGAAGGAACAGTCCCATTCCGATCAAATGAGCGAATTGCCTTTGACTTCCTTACTAGTCAAAAGTAAGGGCTGCATTCTCTTCCAAATTGAACAAATTAAATCTGCATTTGATTTATAGTTTATTACTTAATTTTGATAATTAACTTTTCACGAAGGGTATATTTGTGATCTTTCAGCTTTGCAATATTAACACTGCTTACCATTTCCCAGTTTTTGCTATATTTTTGTAATAGAAAGGCTAAATTTTGTGGGTACTGAGGATATAAAGGGGTGGCAAAACTGGTCAATATGACATGATACAAACACAACACTCAACCCGTATATAATACGTTTTCGTTGACGGGTCAAAAACTCAAATCCGGACACAACCCGCTGCGGGCCGCGGGTCTACATGAAATGAAAAAATTGAGAATTTATTTAAATAAAATAAAATAAAAAGTACCAAAAACACCTGAAATTGACACCTATACCTGCAGGTCGACACGACATTACACGGGTTGACATGATATAAATAACATTTTATAATGTGAATTATCAAAAATATCCCCAATACGGATTGACATGCAGGTCGTGCGGGTCAATTTGTGAGACGACACGACACTAATTCATGTCAAAAACTTGAACTCATACACGACCCGTTTGAACCCACGGGCATGCATTTTGGTGTGTGATCGAGGGTCGACCCGCAGGTCATGACCTGTTTTGACACCCCTATATAATCACAATTGTTTCTGCAAAAATAATTGAACGCATGTTATATTGGATATACTCATATAGGCTGTTTATTTTGTGGCTTCTTGTAAGGTCTTATTGTGACAATATCTTAAAGCAAGTTTCAGAGCATTTGGCATTTGCTTTTCTTGGCCATTGATATGCTTAGAATGAAATCCTAGAGTAATGTTGTTGTACAGATTTGCAGGTGATACTGCAGAGCTTGGTATAATCAGAGAAGGGACATTAATGAAAGCTAAAATTGTTTTAAATGCACGGGTTCATTTGGTATGTTATATGTCGCAGAAATTTGGTATCAATTAATTTCACGATTTTGTTTATCTGATGCTCTTTGTTTTGCAATGCTTTTTCTTTCTCTTTAAGGTTCCCTATCACATGGATGAAGGTCAACCTTCCTATCTAATAATTGCCGGTTTAGTGTTCACACCCCTCTCAGAACCATTGATTGTGTATGTTGTATTTATTCTTCATATTTGGCAGTATTCAGAATTTTGTCCTTTCTTTTTTTTATTTTTTGGATGGCATACTCCTATTTGTGGTGATTTAATTAGTATTTATTTCATTAATTATGAAACTTTTGGCAGGGAGGAATGTGATGACTCTATAGGGGTATGTTCTGAATCTGTTTCGGTTAAGAAGCACAAAGATGGAAAACAATTAGTTTGTGATAAAGTTTTATTTTTTTTCTTGGTCAGCTAAAATTATTGGCAAAGGCACGTTATTCATTGCCCAGGTTTAAAGGGGAACAGATTGTAATTCTTTCACAGGTTGGTTGCTGGATTTCTTCAAAAATTATGTATATGATGTTTAATTGTATTCCTTAAATGTTTGCATCACATGTAGCATTTACTTTTTGTACCTTGATCTTATTTTATTAATTTATTCAACGATGTAATAACATTTGGCATTTTCGAATCAGATGTTTAGTTGCTGTGTGGCATAATTTTGCTTTGCTTCCCTTTCTGATTGACAGGTCTTAGCAAATGAAGTCAACATAGGTTATGAAGATATGAGCAATCAGCAGGCAAGTCATTTACATTTGTAAGATTGACACCCACTGTCCAACCCCTTCATGTATCTTTCTCTAATAATATTTTTTTGCAGGTTTTAAAATTCAATGGAACTCGAATTAAAAACATTCATCACCTTGCACACCTCATTGATTGTAAGTTGTTACATTCTTTATCTATTGTACGTTCATTTTCTTTTGCAATATGTCTATAAAGAACCAATTCAACCCAAAAGCTTAAGCTGGGTGAGGGCTTTTTAATGGTTTATACTATTCTCTAACACGCCTCCTCACACAAGAGCCCACTGGGCTTTGAAGGGTGGATAATGCACAGGCCCACCTACCTGTGTTAAGAAAATTCCACAAGAGAAAGTGGGGGGCGGTGAGAATCGAACCCGGGACACGAGGCTCTGATGATACCATGTAAAGAACCAATTCAACCCAAAAACTTAAGCTGGTGGATGAGGGCTTTTTAATGGTTTATACTATTCTCTAACAATGTCTAAGGCTTGTTCCATTGCTTTGCTCCTTCTCAGCATGCAAGGACAGGTATCTGTGTTTTGAATTTGATGATAGCTATGTTGCTGTTTTGGAGAGAGAAGCTGTTGCTGCTGCTTCATCCTCCATTCTGAGAGACTATAGTATCCCATCTGAAAGATCTTCTGATCTTTTGAAACCATATGTGGATTCACTAGAGGGTGACCAACCAGCAGGCCAAGAACTTGGTGATATCCCAGTTTCAAATTTTGAAATTGGCATTGATGGATTGCTCTGGGCATAATAAATTTGCACCTTGAAGATGTCAGTGGGAACTTTTATCATGGTGGCAATATTTCAAGCACGTTGTCACAATTTTTGGCAGCAAAAAGTGCAGCAACAGTATTAGGTAACCTTGATGTGAACACATGAATGGTTTTATGTTACCATGTGGGCATGCTGGAAGCGATAATTTTTTCTTCCTCTCTCTATTTCTCTATTATTAATTTGTTTTCAGAAAAGGATAGGACTATAGGAAAGTGAGTTCATGATTATTTTTTCCATGGTAGTGTTTTTTTTTTTTTTTGTCACTCTCCTTGATTTGATAAACCTGAAATATCTCTACAGGTTTGATCTCTCAATTTTTTACGTGCATTCTGTATTTTTAGGAAAATAATGCACATAGGAGTGACTCTTATAAGCCTTTTGATGTAATGTAAAATTTTACAATACATTTCAAGATGTTATTACTGCCCTGTTTAAATGGGCCTCATGTCTTGGTAATTTTGATTTTGTTCCGACGAGGAAGATTCAACTTCCATGATATTTCGGTTGTGTTTGGTTTCATTAAAAATTAAAAATAAATTAAGTTGAATTAAATTGATCAAGAAATTAATTTTATGTTTGAAACCCGTTATAAAATATGAATTAAATTTTATTTATAAATTAAATTTTGTTTGGAATGCACTAAAGATGATTTGCATTGGTTTTATATTAGTAATTTACTTTATTATCCTTGTTTAAAATTAGTTAAGTGACTTAATTAATAAAAGCAAAATGTCAATTTTAACAATGAAAACTAAAATCAATTTAAATCCAATCTAATTTAAATGGATTCTCATTTCAACATAACCAAAAATAAAATAAAATTTGTTCGGTCCTGGATAGACCGTATTGCTATACCGTGTGGTATGCGCTCAGAGATAGTGTATATCAAATGTATACTGGGCTTATAGCCGAGGTCCCAATCACTGCGCACGAGCAATAAGCTTATTGCCAAGGGGTGGGTGTGTGCACAGTGTGGGCAGAAATAGTAAATGAGTTCTCCATCTTTACCTGGGGTTCTTAGACTCTTATTTATAGGATTACCTTTCCAGGATTGTGCCTCTTAAATCCCCCAATTGTAGTAGGATTCCCCCTTTCTGTTGGGGTGTGATCCTTATCTTATATCCTTTTAATTGTTTGAGGTTGTTGAGATGTAACTGATTCAATATCCCTCTGGATATTATAGTAGGTAGTTGGGATATGATATTCATATCCATAACAAAATCAAAACAAATAAATTTCTGTTTTATATCTTTTCAAAGAATTACATAAGCTTATTTTGTGAGTTGGTAAGATACAGATTACAGCATTAGAAAGGAAAAATGCTTGATTCAACATTATCGTCTACTGTAATAAGCCATATTTTTTTTGTTGAATATTAAAAATCTGATGTATTTCCAAGACATGAATAAATAGTATTCAAAATTGTTTTGATGGCAAAGAAAAACAGTTTAAGGCATTACGGTTTTCTTTGGGTGTCAAAAACACTTCAAATTGTTGAGAGTGGGATTTGAACCCACGCCCTTTCGGACCAGAACCTTAATCTGGCGCCTTAGACCAACTCGGCCATCTCAACATGGTGCTGGATTTGGGTCAAAAGAAATTATTGTATATTAATCAAAAGCAAGTCACAAGATTGAAGAAAATCTGGCTATTGGTGAAGTGGGCTGTCATATTTTTGGCACTTGCAAAGAGTGACACTATCTCCACGATTTGCTGTCCATGCTCCATGCCATCTAGTCCCTACCATTGGGAAAAATCTAATATATTCTCACCCTCTGAATATTAAGTAGATTTAGTGGGATGATATTTCAAAATAAAATTATAAATTATGTATTTCGAAAAATATATAATTATAATATTAAAGTTTTTTTTTAAAAAGATGTGTCATACTTTTATTGATCCGCACATGAGGATAGTAATGAAAATCTTCTCCTATCATTCACAGTATGGGATTTCATTGTCAATGATATTAAAAAAAGAGTTTTATTAATCTCATGTTAAATGAAATAAATTATCTTATATTATAGAGATAAACTTGTGAGTTCCATCACCTAAAAAAAAAAAAAGATGACACAAGTATCGAAGGATGTCTAGATGAAAAACTTATCTCATATCCCTTAAAAAAAATAGTGTGATGCATATAATACTACCCAACGATCAAAAACCAATCTTTGCATAGTATGTGCTGTCCGTGATTGAAATATGACAAAGTTCACAAAGTAGAAATAATGCGAAGTGACCCAAGAACCAACCAAATTAAAGAAGGAAGGTAAGCCTGCATGAAAGAAGAAAGAATAGTAGTTAAGATTCCTGTCCTCTTTTACCATTTGTTAGACCTACTTTTTCCTATGTTTCTCACCACTTGCTACTATTAATTTATTGTACTTATATGCACAATGCACTACGTTGGATTTTTAACCCCTCATTTAAAGAGTCACACTCTTTAAATGATAAAATAACTCACTGAAAATACATCAGTGTAAAAGTAACATATCCCAATTAAATATATGGTTCTTTCAGTTATACAGTTCCCACTTAATTTATTTTTATCGAGCATAGATCTTTACCACTTAGGTTTAAACTCTCAGCTCCTATAAATTACTAGTAACAATCCTTCATGTTTTATGTTCTTATTTTTTGTGTTTATTTTTATGCCAGTGACTCCTAGTATTCATGTGCTGCACCACAAGGCAATTACTTGTCAACTTTGTCTCGTAGCATACAATGTGCAGCTGTGAGATGAAAAAGGCTTCAATCATCAATTGCCACTGAAAATTGGGAGCCCACCACCACTTCTGGTAGACCCTTTTTTAAGTTTTGTGTCTCAATCATGAACCTCCTCACTTCCTCCAAGAACAGTTTTCTCTCATAGACACATTCATTAAAGTGTTCATCATCATAAAGCAATTAATTTTTCGCCATCATTTATGGCTTCCTTTTGGTCATTCTCGGCAATATTCATGGCCTTAATGGCATGCAATTGTTCATTGGCCTTGGCTTCTCTACAAAGCATGCATGTTTCCACCATCTCAGCAGCACCAACCATGTTACCAGATGCCCCTTTGTTCTCTCCTACCATGTCACCAGATATTCAGCCATTGTTTCCTACCCCAGGTGGAGCTGCTTACTCTCCATCAGAGTCTTCATTACCAACCATTCCTTCAAGCCCGAGCCCTCCCAACCCTGAAGTACTAGGTAATCCAGGGTCTGTTTTGGCTTTTCCACCATCAGAGTCTATGCCAGTTTCTGCCCCTTTTTCTCAGGGTGCATCTTTGCCACTGTGTTCAATTTTTCATCTGGCCATGCTGGTAATTTGCATAGTACAGCTTCATGGCATGTGAGTAGATGTTCATGTTGGTGTTTCTGCTTATGTCTCAAAAGCATGTTTTCTCAGCATTAAATGTTTAGTATATGTAGTGAGTGCACAGCAAGGCATTGTTGACTGTTGTTGAGTGCTGGTTGTATAATGTTTCAAATGTTTAAGACTAGTAAACATAAATGTCCGTTATTATGGTTAATTTAAATGTAGAAATAACAATTGAGGATAAATTTTTCATCGTTATATCAGTTCAGAAGTAACTCAGGATATGTAATTGAAAACTTATGGTGTTTTAGCTTTACTCTCTCTTTTTAAAAAAAAAAAAGAAGTATATCTTACTTTTTTTGTAGTATATATTATAGTAGTGGTTTAAAAAATTTTATTTCTTTAACATCACTTTAAAAATACAGAGATATTCTCCTCCTTATATATGGCCAAATAAACTCGGCAATGGACTGAACCATAGATGCCTTTCCCTAGGACCGCAAATCCTTTTGATGTGGCAGAAAAGAACCTTTTAATGACTCTGCTTCGTGCGCACTTGGCATTAAATACAGGAGAAAGCATTTTAGCCATGAAAAAAGAGATAGGCACATGGGTGGACTACAACATAAATAACAAATAAAATATTGAGACAATTGGAATATGCTTATCTCGCTAACGAAGAACATTTGCAAAATATTAGTTAAATAAGAAAGTATACTAGGATTCTCAGACTAGGAACATGTTGTACATAAGATATCTAAGCTGATTTGGCAAGTCCCTATCATATATTTTCATCTTTATAAGATTGTTCTACAGAACTATGCTATTTAGTATTTACTTAGTGAACCACATCTAGAGAGCTATAATACTAGGCTGATTCCTTGGAATCCCATTAAACAACTTCCCCGATAATGCTCCAATGAGTTTGTTGAATTCAAATGGGTTCTTCCATTTCTTGGTAGACTCCTTAGCAATGAAGCTTCTCATCTTTACATTCTCCTGCTTCAGCACATCTATTGCTAAACTCAGGTGTCTTATCACCTCTATTTTCTCTTCATCTTTCTGCTTGAGATGATCCTTCTGTGCCTTATTTTCCTCTCTGAGTCTTTCTATCTCTTCCCTTAAGAGCATTACTTCATCACAAATGGTTTGTTTCTGCTTGAGTTCATCCTTCTGTGCTCCATTCTCTTTTCTGAGTCGTTCTATTTCTTCCCTCAACATCATTACTTCATCACAGATGTCATATTTCTTGTTGATTTGGAACTTGTGAGCCTTGTTCTCTTCACTAAGTCTCTCAATTTCTTTCCTCAACCTCATCACTTCATCATCATTTGCAGCTACAAACTGAACTTCCTCCTCTTCTGTACTGTTATCAAATTTGGTATTCACTTCCCCTTCTTGCTCAGGATCATCAACCTCAGATTCCCCAGACTCCTCTTCATCACAATTCTCAGAATAGCTATCATAACCATTATATGCAAAATTCACCAACTTCTCTGATTGATACTTGGGTGAAGGAATAGGGGATCCTCCTGTCTTCAGCATGCGAATTCCAGTGTCAGGTTTGACTTGATCATACCGCTCAGCTAATGAGCGGTGCGTCCGGTAGAAATCTTCAACCATGCTCACAAGCTCTGGTCTCTTCTTGTAATACATCTCTGCACGTTGTGCAAAGGAATCTGCATCTTCTTCAATTAATTTTAACAATGCCTTTGTCTTCTCGTTTAGCTCTGCCATAACAAACACATATCAGTGAATTTCTCCTTTTAACTCTCAGCAATAAAATCATATTCCATGATTACACATTTACACTATAGTAGTATATGTAACACAAAAGGCCTAGATACTAGATGTATGTCATAATCAAACGAAATACTGGTTGCTTGAACGGTTAAATGCAGAGAGCAAAAGCCAAAAAGGTAGCAAGAGAAAAAAAAAAAAAAAAAAAAAAGTCTATAGAAGTAACAATTATGAAGTAATAACGGAAACTCATAACCTTTTCACTTTTCTATACTAGTACTTACTTTCCTCTTATCTCCTTTTAAGCCCTCGTACCTTCTTTTGAGAAGGGGATGGGTTTCAAGTAATTTTTAGTTTAGGTAGAGAGACACATGTGGGTCCAAAACTTAATAGGCTACAAAGAAAGGAGCATGGGTCTACTTGGGACAAATCGTGAAAGTAATAACAAAGTGCCAGAGAATGATTGGTGGACCTGAGTCATTCAAATGTAATGCCCTTATTACAAGGGTAACTAACACACCATCATTCTTCATGCAATTAAAACATCATTGAATGCATGTTACTCATGAAAAACAATGCCGCGAAAATCATAGGCCTGTTAGTTATGTCATTTATTTCCCATTTCCCAAATTCCATATGCTTGAAAAACAAGGGCAACCTACTAAGCCAACCTGACTTTTCAGTGCATCTAATTTACGAGAACCATTCAATTGCAGAGTTTGACAAAAAATTCATGCCATTAATTAAGCAAATATGTTATAAAGGAAATCAATTTTCAGAATGCACGGTTGCCATATATAAGGTCAAAACTCTAAGAGTAAACAAATATATAAAAAGAAATTCTTATACCAAATTACTAAGAGGAAGGAAGTGGATACCATTCAGTGTGGATTGAAGCCATGGGGATCGTCTAATGCTGCTTTGGCTGTCAAGCCACCACCATTGTGACGGTTTCTTCTTCATCATTTCAGCCATCATCTTCTCCCACACTATTTTCTTGGATATCACCAACACCAAGATCCTATATATGAAAAAACATAGAATAAAACAACAAAAAAGTAACCTTGAATTTCCCAAACAAAGATTGCAAATTCATCATAACATAATAACTTACACGTCTTAGTCACAAAACTTAAAAAAAAACATAAAAACTTAGAATATTAAGATAAGAATGAAAAGCACCAAACATATCAAATAATTTGCACCGACTGAGACCCTGAAACCGCCTTCGTTATTTACAAGACAGCACACGCAAACAAACATAAAAGTCCTCGAAGACCGCCATTTCGTAGTGGGAAGCTTTCAAATTCAAAAACCTCAGACTAAAATAAAAGCCAGAAACATATATGAACAAAAAAAAAAGATCAAATTCATTAAACGAAATAAACAACTAATATTGAATCTTAAATGGAGAAAAAAAAACTAGAAAACTCAAACAAATCCTCGAACTATTTTTCTAGATTTCAATCATTTGAGGTTACACCAGTTTATAAAAAACGTCGAGAATGGGCACCGACGGGAACCAAAAGGACAAAAGACTCCAACTTTGCAATGCCCATCACGCAAATGTGTGTGTATATACGAAGAAGAAAGAGAGAAGTAGTGAAGTACCCACCTGGTTCAATTCAACTCGTAAGAGTGACTCGTTGTTTAACTCAGTGTTTTCTCCACTGTGGTGAAGTAGAGTCCAGCGAGTTGGACTATATAAATACTGTATTTTCATGTTTTTTGAATTTCTTTGTTTCAATTCAAGAGGCTTCCACCAGTCATGTTGTGACACGTGTATTTGACATTCACTTCACCAACCCCTCTGCCTCGAGCCAAATGCAAAAATACAACTAATGCTTAGTTACCATATTGATTCATTCAGATTGAGATCCTCCTCATTTACTCATTGACTTTGCCACCAAATATGGGAGGGATTTAAATTCAAAACATGAAAAAATAACAGGTGTAAGTGTTTTTTGGTTGCGGATTATTAATAAAATAATGATTTAATAACAATGATTAATTGGACATTTAAGAAGAATCTGGTTTGGCAGATTGTGCAAAGCAATAAGATATCATATCTAATAAATATGGGAAAATAATAACAGTGGATGTTGCTCTGTCACTTGGGGGGCTTTGGATGTGGAACGCAGGGAGCGTGTGCTCTTATTATGTTAATACAAAAATTTTGATGTAACGGTCAGAATCCGAATCAATGAAAATATTGCATGGAAACTTTCATTTATATACTTTCCCCTAATATGTTTTTCTTTTTTCTTTTTTGTTTCAACAAAATTAGGTAATTCATCAACTTAATCAATTGTTTTATTTATTAGGGAAAATCTAAAAAACAAGAAAGCAAAATTGAAGTACTTTTTGAGGGGAGAGGGGAAATATCTGTTTAATAACTCCAGCCCCCCCCCCCCCCCCCCCCCCCCCCCCGTTAATTAAGATCAGAGTCATTACAATTAATCTGATAACTTAAATTGGGAGAGTAGATCCAGCAAAAAGGAAAAAAATATTATGGAAGTCAAAGACTGGGCGTTACTGTAGGATTATGATTATAATATTAAGGGTTTGGTGTTAATTCTTTTAAGTGAGAAAAGATATACACAATAGAAATTATGGAAAAAGAAAGTAAGTGAACTTTTTTTAATTTAAATTTTAAATAAAAAACACTAATTTTAACTAAAATAACCTTCCTTTATATTGATGCTCAGAGAATTCATTGAATTATTCATTACTCTAAGGATTTGTTACAAGAATAAATCGATACAAAGGGCACTAATATGTATATATACACACCTAATCAAAGAGAGCCAAGAAAGAAAAACCACAAAATTGAATAACTAAATTAGTTATTAATAGAAATTACTCTAACAGACTTTTTCTATTCTATTGTGATTGGTTGGCCACATGTAACCGCCCTCTGACGTGGAATATGGCAAGCACTTGAAGTTGGCTACTGTAGTTGAACTGTGTGGACTTAATACAACTTGTAGTTGCATTGGGTTGTATTACCCCTCTACGAGTTGGACCGTGGAAGTTGACAAGGCCCAACTTGGTGAGAGGAGAACGAAAGGCATTAAGGAGAAGAACTTTTGTAAATGTATCAGGTAGTTGACCAGAAGAAGTCACAGGAAGTAAACAGAGAAGACCAACATGTAGCTTTTCACGTGTGACATGGCAGTCGATCTCTATATCTTTGGATTGCTCATGGATCGCAGGGTTGCATTTTCATTTTTCAAATTTGCATTTTGAACAAATTGAACAAAAGATTGAAGGTGCTTTCGTGTTTCAGATTTTTGCATTTCATCAATACAATCCAGGTGAATCTCAAGCAATCATCTACCAAGGTCAAGAAATACATATGACCATGGATGGAAGTGGTAGAGTAGAGACCCCGTATATCAGCATGCAACAACTCAAACATCATACTGCTTTTATTCTAATTTAGAGGAAAAGACAATTTTCTTTGCTTTCCCATATGCCAGACGTCACAAGGTTCAATGTGGGATGAAGGTACAAATGAAAATTGAAGAGACATAGACTGAGAAATTCTCTTTGAAACATGGCCTAAGCATAGATGCCATAACAAAGATACATCTTCTAAAACTTTATTTTGTAATCTATTACATTTATTTCTAAAGAAAACAGCTGGTGGCATGGGCTTGTGTTCTTTGATCAACATTGCTTCATTCTTTACCACATACAGCCCTCCACATAACTCAGCAGTATTAATCGTCGTCTGGTAGTTTGAAATTCTCTATTGAATGAAACAATGAGATTTATCAAAAACAAGATGATGGGGGTTTGAACTTAAAAGCTTGGAAACAGAAAGAAAATTGATGCAAAAATTTGGTACATATAACACGTTGGTGAGAGTGAGTGTGGCATTAATTTGAATTGTGCCAGCTATGAGGCAGTTACTTTGGTCCCATTGGGCAAAGAAATAGAAATAGGTTGTATTTTGGGAAAAGATGAAAATTGTAAAATAAGGAAGGCAATGTGATTGGTAGCACCTGTGTCGATGACCCACTCAATCACGTTGATACATGAATTTTGATTCTCAGTAATGGAATTGGAAGCAAGAACAACATTAGCAGCGTGCATAGATGAACTGGTTTCAGTGACAGATGGCTTCTGCAACAGATTCAAGATTTGTTGGTACTGATCTTGAATCATGTTTATTGTTGGAGTTTGATCCTGAGACGATTCTTCATTGATGGAAATGCTGTTAACTGTGCTATTCTTATAACCTGGTGGAAAGCCATAGAGGATAGCAAGTTTCAATTGTATGGTTGGTTCGATGACGATGAGTACACAATTTACCAGAACTAGGACCTCTTCCACTGTATCCACAGCCTCCGCATCCTCTGAACGAATGACCACCACGTGCATTTTCATAACTTCCTTTTCAAAAATTTCCTTGATCATTGATTGCTGCTAGAGCATGAGTATAATTCGAAAAATTGTGGCTATCTTCCGAATGAAATTGATGTTCTTGCTGAGTAACTAAGGAAAAAAACTTCACAACAGTAGGCATTGGCTCCATCATTATGATCTGCGAGCGAACTTGACCATATTGATCATTCAATCCACACAAGAACCTTATCGTGCGATCTTGCTCGCGATACAGCCTCATCTAAGGTGTCGCACAACAATTACAGGGAACTATTGGATTAGGAAGGGGTTGCAAATTATCTAACTCATCCCAAAGAGTTTTGAGATGAGTGAAATACTTTGAAATTGACTTGTCACCCTATCGCAACTTGTACATTTCTTCTTGTAAATCAAAGATTTGAAACTTATCTGATTGGGAAAATCTGTTGCGGATATCCTTCCATGCATATAAAGCCTTTTCGATCCGTAGTATTAATTGTGTAATGGTTTGTGAGATGGATCTGTGAATCCAACCCAAAACCATCGTATTACAATGTTCCCAAGCATGAAACTCAAGATCATCCTCTTTGGGAAAATTGCATCATCAGCGATGAGACTCAACTTGTTATTTGATCGTAGCACCATGGAGAAAGCTTGAGCCCACGAATGATAGTTGCAGCCATTGAGGATTGAAGTAACAAGAACTTGCAATGGGTTCTCGTTTGGATGAAGAAAGAATGGGTGAGATGGATTAGTGAGGAATGTTGGAAGCTATTCTTGATTAGCCATGAACAAGTAGATGAAAAAAAATTAGAGATCTGAAGCGGATATCAGAGTCATTTAAGCTCTGATACCATATTGATGCTCAGAGAATTCATTGAATTATTCTTTACTCTGAAGGATTTGTTACAAGAATGAATCGATACAAAGGGCACTACTGTATATATACACAACTAATCAAAGAGAGCCAAAAAAGAAAACTCGCAAAATTGAATTTAGTTATTAACAGAAACTACTCTAACAGAGTTTTTCTATTCTGTTGTGATTGGTTGGCCACATGTAACCGCCATCTGACATGGAATATGGCAAGCACTTGAAGTTGGCGAGTTTTTCTATTCTGTTGTGATTGGTTGGCCACATGTAACCGCCATCTGACATGGAATATGGCAAGCACTTGAAGTTGGCTACTGTAATTGAACTGTGTGAACTTAATACAACTTATGGTTTAGCTGTCTGAGCTGAGGTTGGGCCATTTGTATTTGTATTGAGCTATATTACTTTAAAAGGATAAATATTTTTTCATAATATTAATGATAGTTACGGTTGTAATATTATTATATTCACAGTCATTATCAATGCTAGTAATTATCATTAATATTATAATTGTAACCATCATTAATATTATAATCATAACCTTTGAAAAAAAATATTATTTTTATAGTTTAGATTAAATTCCGTTATTTTGTTGATATATTACAAAGTTTGTTTTAGCACGAGTATTGGCCGAATTTTCAAATAATCATTTAATAATTAGATAATTATTAATGCTAATAATTATAATTAATATTATAATTGTAACACTGAATAATTTATTTTTTAAAATTTTTATATTTTAGATGCAGTTTCGCTATTTTGTTAATATATTATAAAGTTTGTTTTGGCGGGAGTGTTGTCTGTATTATCAAATAATCTTTTAGTAATTAGATAATTGAAGAGAGAGAGAGAAGGGGGGGGAAAGTTAAATTTAATATAAGTTGCAAAACCTTCATTCAAAATAAAAATTATAATTAGTTCATTTAATAATTAACTCAATAGCAATGAATTTGCTTTTCTTCTTCATCGCCGTCTATTTTAGTGTTTCACAAGCAGGTCCTGAATATAGAGATAGCAATGTTTCCCAGCTAAAACCAATATGCATTATTACATAAGTACTTGTCACTCACATTCTCTCGCAAACTCGAATAACTGACATTAAAATTTTTGTCAACTAATAAAAATAACTGGTTTAGCACTTGAGCCATCCTTAATTTGTCTGCAATACCGGATAGAAATGTTACTTTAAAGGTGGTTAACGATATCTTAACCGTAAGTTTGATCGAGTAGTGAGGAATTTGAATAATTCGTATTAAATTATGTGTTTAATTCTCATCGTTATATATAAATAAGGAAAAATTTCAAAAAATTCTCAATAAATTTCTTCAGAATCACTTATCTCTTCCTCAAAATTTTTAATCATTTATACTCCTACTTAATTTTTTTTTTATCATTTATCCCCTAACTTGATTTTCCATCCAAGTTAAACTTAACGGAGTTAATTTTTTTAAAAAATACCAAAACTATCTTTAAAGAAAAATAACACACAACACTAGACCTTACTGTTGGCAATCCATTTTCCATCATTTAAAGCTTCTTGTTGTTTTCCCTGATTTTTTGAAAATCCATTTTTTTGGCTGTCCAGACATGTTATCTAATGGATAGTGGTTAATGAAATAAAGTTTTTTGAGTGAACACAAATAATTCACATGTCTTCTTCAAAGAAGGTAATGGAATAATAGATTCACAAATATTTTGCATATAACTTTCTAGCTATGTGTGAAGCTTCTTGAGCTTATAACTTTTGTAAGCCGAAGCGTCTCTTTAATTTGCATCTCTTTTGTAAGTGGAAGCGTCTCTTTAATTAGCTTCTTGGGGCTAAAGGTATCTACTCTTTGCAACTCTTGTGACCCACAGTTGAAGCTGTGGTAAGATAACCCAGAGATTTTACTAGTTCAACGTCTTCTGTAATCCCTACAACTATGGTTGAAGGTTCAAGAATGTATTCCAGTCGAAGATCCATTGGCATTAGAAGAATGCCAGAATCCATTTCAATCGTAGTAGTCACTGCAGTAAATGGGAACCTAGTTCCTACCATTCTCTGTTGGAGTAATCAGTAAATGCCTTTTGGATTAATGCAAGGTAGAACCACTGTTTATCTCTTGCTAGCAATAAGGTGTCGAGTTAATATAGGGTTTAATTTTTTTTATTTTTTATTTTAATGATAGTTTTGGTATTTTTTTTTTTAAAAATTAACACTGTTAAGTTTAACTTGGATGGAAAATCAAATTAGGGAAGAAATGATAAAAAAAGTTTTAAGTAAGGGTGTAAATGATTAAAAATTTTGGGGAGGGGATAAGTGAGTCTGAAGAAACTTATAGGGTTTTTTGAAGTTTTTCCTAAAAATAATAATAGAAAAATATTTCTGCAGTTACTGCAGATAAATTATCTATCTTTACTTCCAAAATGATGTCATTTTAGAATTAAAATATTAAAAAATTATAATTATAAAGACTATAATAATCTTGAAATAAATTAAAATTACAAAAACATCATGATTTTCGTCTTAAAATAACATCGTATTGAGCTTACTTTAAATAACTTATTTACATTAACTACAAGCGAACCCAATAATAATGTGTTAACTGTTAAGTTGGAAGCAATCACTCATTTACTATGGCTAACATAGCACTTAGGGGACGTTTGGTTGAGGAGAAAATTTTATAAATAATAGGAAAATGTGATTACTATGGAAATAGTTGGAATGTGAGTTTGATAGGAAAATGTAAAAAAAGTTGTTTGGTTGGATAAATTTTGATGGGGAAATTAGGTAACTTTTATAAAGTCTATGTTTGGGTGTAGGTAAAATATAGATGGGAAAAAAAGTTGTTTTTACGAAAATAACCCCGTTTTATTTTTATTTTTTTAATCTATGTGTTTTTTACATTTAAATCAACCTCATTATTTAAGGTCCCAACTGAATTCTGCCACACTAGCACTTATGACATATACTTGTATGTACTTCATGTACATAGATTGTCTCGTAGCAAAGTATAGCCACGTTGCAGCCCACATCAGTTCATCCTGCAGTTGAAAGAAAGCATAGTTAATTATCAGAAGGATATAACGGTCTGCAAGAAATTTTATGTACAGTAATTTAGTCTGCTTTCCAAATAAAACCACCTACCTTTTGTCTTTCTAAACAGTGTCAATTCCTATGCAAATTGAAAAAATTGAAAAAGCAATGAAAATTGGATGGATGAAAATTTTGAGTGAATATGTTGAACCAAACAAGTGCAAACAGAAATGCTTGCTTCATTTGCATAGGAAAGTTTCCAAAAACCATAAACCAAACACCACCTTAGGTATAATCAGATACTGAGTAGACATATTATCATTATGAAAAATATTACAAAGGCAGGAAAACTTATATTCTACAAAAAAATTTATTTCGTCATAGAAAGTGAAAAAATGTTGTAAAAAAAATCACTTATATTCTACAAAATTCAAGATGGCACCGAACCCAATCCATAAGTTGCTATTGGGTAAGGCCTTTTTGATCCCAACCAGCCCGAACCTTCACTTCTCATATCTCACGTTCCTCAGTCCTCACTCAGTATGGAGTTTGGAAGGAACCACTTCTCACTCGGTTCTGACTTGTTTCCTTTCACACTCTGATCGCAAGGGTTAAACATCAATTCTTGTCATGGTTCAGAGGGAAGGGGTTTCATGCACTTTTGGTTCAAGTTCTGGGTCTGTCTAGTTTATTCCTTTTGGTTTTACTTTTAACTTCATTTTTATTTTTTTTTGAAAATTCAGCTTAATCCAAGTAAAAATGTGCATATGTCACTCTGGGTAGGACTAGTGCTTCGTTTCTTCGACAAAAGGAAAAACTTTTCGTGAAAATTTTCGATCTTTACCATTTAGGCTTTTTGTTTTATCAGCTTAGGGGTTTAGAAGAATTGAATTGAGAAATTGGGGCAATGGCCTCCGACAAGGTTTAAGAAAGAGGTTGAAGATGTCGTTTAGGAGTATCATCCTGGATAGGAAGGGATTTGAGGTGAAGTTTGGGTATGGTATGAGATCCAGGTCACAGTCACACAGTGATGTTATTGCCCAGGATAGTTTGGTGGTGCTTGATGGCTTGAAGCAGAGTTGTTGGGCTAACATGCCCCCAGAGCTTTTGAGGGATGTTCTCATGAGGATAGAGGCCTCAGAAAACACCTGGCCTTCCCGGAAACATGTCGTCGCCTGCGCCGGTGTTTGCCGCAGTTGGAGAGACATTATGAAGGAAATTGTCAAATCTCCTCAAGTATCCAGCATGTTGACATTCCCAATCTCCTTGAAGCAGGTCTTACTTGTCACCACACTTTTACCTGTGTAGATAATTTAATGCTAAGCTTAGATTCATTAAGCTTCCTTTCAATGTATGTGTTTTAAGTTTTTTTTTGTTCGTTTGTGTATTCTATCTTGTCTGTTGCTATAAATTACTTAATTCAATTCAAGTAGTCAGCTCCCCACTTGCTAGTGTTTGGTTTGTTAACTTTTTGAGTAAAACTCACAGAACTTTGTTATTGACTAGACATTGTTTTAAGCTTAAGTAGTTTGGTTTTCTTGACAGTGGTGTATTTATATTCTTCAATGGTATATGTGATCTTGATGACGATACTTCAATTGGGGAAGATTGATGAGTTACATTGTTTTATAGAAATTATTTGCTGTTTGATGCTGCTCTTACACAGAAGAAAGTAAGAAACTACAATCAATAAACCCTTATTTGTTGGGAGGCATGGTTGGGTGTTGTGGGGTTACTTTGGCTGTGTGTACAGTGCGGTGAATTCCCAACCCACACGTCTCCCCAAAAGAGTGAGTTAGTAAGAGAGCAAGAAAGATTGTTGGAATTGGATTACTTTTGTAAATGAAATTGTTCGGTAGTCAGTTATAAATTTATGGCATATGGATGCCTTCTTCTTCAATTAACACATGGGGATTCGTGGTATTGTTGTCATGTGAAAAGAGCGATAGCATTAGCAGTTTAGCACACCCCTCATTGCCCAACTCTTCATGTTATCTTTTTTCTACTGTTATGAAGTGAAATATTTAAGTGAAATTTGTACGAAGCTTGGGTGAGGCTAGCTCATAGGGTAGGAGAGCCCAAAGTCCATATAAACTCCATACCAAAATCTTATGTTTCCAATGTGGGGACTTTAAGTCCCATACCTTGCAATTGGACTGTAACATCCCACCATGCTCCATGCTCCATAGTCCTAGTGCCTACGTGGGCTAACTTAGCACTAGTCTTTTACTAGCCCTGCGCGAACACTGCAATGTAAGCGTCACCATCACCAGCCGCGTCGCTCAATTGCAACTGTGAGACATAGTGGAAGGCTCTGATACCAATTGATACGAACTTTGGGAGAGCCTCACCCCAAAAGCTAACTCATAGGATAGGAGAGCTCAAAGTCCATATAAACCCCACACCAGAACCTTATGTTTCCAATGGGGGACTTCAAGTCTCATACCTTGCAATTGGACCGTAATAGAGATCTACCTGCAACATTTTGAATGTGACAGAGGTGATAAAGAAACATGCAAAAGTGGTGTGCAAATAGAATTGCTTATGTAAAAACATGTTTTAGTATACTAATGGTGACTGTTACTTTCTTTTTGTTTTTTATCCCAAGATCAGCTGTATTATTGTTTCATATGTGTTATATCCTATATCTTTGTACATCTAAATCTCTTTAAGCATTATTGATATTACATATTTTTTTCTATGAGATCAGGAGTGTGTAAGAAAATTTGGTGGCATGGATGAATTTTCCAGTATGCAATTACCTGTACCTTGTTTATCCACTGGACTAATGTTTGCATGTATATCGGAGACAATATGATCCTTGCACTGCTTGCTTTTAGCTCAATTTCTCACAAGTGGCAATAGGGTAAAATAAGTATTGACTTCTGTTACAATTTTTTCCATTGGGATACAGAAGTTTCATCTTATGTGAACAGTGCTGAATGTACTTGTTTTACATCTTTCTCAACTTCTGTTTAACTAGGAAAACTCCTTTATAACTTTTCAGTTTAAGCATACAAGTAATACTAGTTTCTTTCTTACTACACAAAGGAAGTAAAAACAGATCTACATTGAAACATTATTAGTATTGGCTGTATACAGTAATATTAGTAGCTATTAGAGTTTGAGAATCAAAAGAAAATGATAGAAGTTGAAGGAAATTTTAGAAAGAAATCTGAGAAAGATAGAGAGAGATGATGAGACTTCAAACTGAACTGATATTCTTAGTGATCTCTGTAGAGATCTGTTCCTAATATTGAGGTAACCCCTAACTGCTAGGAACGAAAATAAAGAGGGTTGACAAAAGATATGGAGCATATACTAGAAGAAATAAGAGAAACAGTTAGACAGTTAAGATGACAGTTAGGAGAGTTAGTTGGGTCAAGTGGTTAAATAATAGAAATTGTATAGGGGGGATTATCTTTTGAAAAACTATTATATACCGAGAGCATTGCTCTGGTGAAAAAGGGGAAACTCTTGGAGGAGGTCTTTATCTCCTTGGTTCATAGGGATGAAATAACTGAAACTACTTTCTCTTCCTTTCTCTCTTTCTCTATCTCTCTAATCCCCATCTCAGGATCTCATTCTCCCTGAGATCGTATCACTAACTGACTAATTCACTGACAGTTGTCAGTTGTAACTGAATGCATAAACACCAGAATATGGCATGTGCTCATTAGTGATCTTCACATAAACCAACTACTTTAACAGTAGCATGAAAGAATTAGTATTATTCAGTATTCTAGTTGTTGTAGGTGTGAATTTGGTTGAAATTGTTTTGCATGTACTCCAACTAAAAACATTCATCATGATCTAGTATTTACTGAAAAATTTGGTTCCTATCATTATAAAGTTCTTAATCTATTGTTAGGAAGGTCATTACTCTTGTTAATTGTCCACCTTTTCATCGTGAAACACCAATTGACTTTTAATTATCATCATGCAGCCTGGTCCAAGGGACTCTCTTCTTCAGTGCTATATTAGACGAAATCGCGGTAATCAAACATATTATTTGTTTCTTGGTTTAAACCAAGGTGAGCACTACCAGGCATTTGAAATTAATCTGTGTGGTATAATGCTTTCTAAACTTGGTGACTCGTAGGTTGGATTTGTAGTCATCACTTTTCCTTGAAGCTGTAATAATATAATGTTTAGAGAAGAACTCCCTTTTTTCTTTCCCTCTATATCCTTTGATGCATTTGTGATGTTTATTTATATAATCTGGCAGCCTCAACTGACGATGACAAGTTCCTGCTTGCTGCACGAAAGTTTCGACGGGCAACCCACACTGACTATATCATATCTCTAAACAATGGCGATGTATCAAGAGGGAGCAGCACCTATATTGGGAAGTTGAGGTATTCTAACTGATATTTGAGATGATTGTTAATTATAATCTTCTGTACCTAAAATTGCTCTCTTTTTCTACTTTGGTAATAGATCAAACTTTCTGGGCACCAAATTCACCGTGTATGATGCACGCCCTCCAATTTGTGGAGCCAAAGTTACAAAGTCTCGTTCTACCAGGCTAGTTAGTCTCAAGCAAGTGTCTCCAAGAGTTCCTGCTGGCAACTATCCTATTGCGCATATCTCATATGATCTGAATGTTTTGGGCTCTAGGTATTAGTATTGTTACTAAAAAAGTCTCTATTTTGGGTGAAGAGTATTATGTGGACTATAATGTTTAAATGAAAATCTTTGGTGGCCTTTTCTCTGTTATTGATAGTTCGCCACTTTCCTTTAAATTGGTGGAACTATTGTTCAGTTATTATATTCAATTCTTATTTAGAATATATATAAGTTAGTTGCCAAATTGTTAACAGGGGCCCTAGGATAATGCAATGTGTTATGGATGCTATCCCTGCCTCAGCTGTTGAACCTGGAGGTGTGGCCCCGACACAGACTCAATTTCTTCATAGCAGAATTGATACTTCTCCATCTATCCCTTTCTTTAGATCAAAATCAACCCGCATGGAGAATCTCCAATCTGTACCTTTGACTTGTCAAAATGAGGGGACACTGGTATTACGAAACAAGTCCCCTAGGTGGCATGAACAACTCCAATGCTGGTGTCTTAACTTCAATGGACGAGTAACAGTTGCTTCAGTAAAAAATTTCCAGCTGGTTGCTTCTCCTAAAAATGGAGTTTCTGAGCAGGCTCAGGAAAATGTCATTCTACAGTTTGGAAAAGTCGGAAAGGATGTATTCACCATGGATTACCAGTATCCAATCTCTGCCTTTGAAGCATTTGCAATATGCCTTAGCAGCTTTGACACCAAGATTGCTTGTGAATAATTTCCGGCATTGACTGGCAGGTATTCTTAATGGTAATAGAGTAATATTAACAAGTCTACCAAAAAAAATATTTAATAAAAGTCAATATTTCATTATTTTAACCTGAAACTAATTGGTTCAACTTAACTATGTTGGGTGTGAAATTTTCATTTTGTTCAAATGTCAATTAGAAGCTGTATTTTATGCTCAGAGAGCTCTGTAGCCGTTGATCAACAAAATGCCAATGTGCAAATTGTGATTTTTGAGTGACTTGTTATAATGTTACAGGAACCACCATATTGTAAAAGAGATTTTGTCTTGTTATAATATTCGGTTCGCATTTGGAACTCTTTAGGTAACTTTAAGGCTTATGAAGTTGCTGATTTTACTTGGCAGGTGTCGACCAGAGGTACTGCTGCTTGGAATTGATCAGAGTATTGCAAGTTCAGATATAGGCCGTAGATTTTCTGCTTTTCTATTTGGTCCAGCTAGGCTTCAATGTCTTCCCCCTTCTACATTGTATATAATATATATGGTTGTATGTGTGTGCATTAAATTTAACCAACGTGGATTTTATGTTTGTGTTTTTGGCGTGCTAGTTTGCAGACAAACTTTTCTTTTTGTGGCATGAGTTTGCATCACCTTAGTTGCGATTGGTTTGTGAGCTTTCCATTAGTTTCCGTTTGATGCATTTGGTTTTGGCAATGTAAACCTGTTTTTGCTGCTACGTAGGCTTCCAAGAAATTCTATAACTTTACAGAGTGCAAACTTTGCTCCCAAGTCTTGATTGACAATTCATCCATACAGAAGGGAAAGGGTAGTCCTGGGTGTGTACTTTAAGAATTAAGTGGTAACTGGTAAGGGTCATTACTTCAAGTGCTACTGAAATTCAGTTGATATCTTATTCTTAGCTTGTGTGTGCTTATCAGTAATATTATGTGAAACTGTTGATTATTTTTTCTGAAGTCCTTGCACGTGTGTGGCCTATTAATGAATTTATGATTTAGTGTTGTGATTTTCTTGATTAAAAAAAAGAAGAAGAAAGATAAAGCTTCTGTTATGAACAATGTGTTCTCTTTCTTAAGCCAGAGTTTTCTGCCTATAAATATCATTTTTCCTTTTTAAAATGGAGAAGTCTATATCATTTTAAATGATACAAAGTTGTGTCATTTTAAATGAGAGAAAGAGATAAATCATAGGAGAGAGAATGAGGGGGAATTTTTTTTTAAAGATGTGGGTTTTCACCTTTTTGTGAGAGTGAAAAGATGTAAAGTGTGTCATTTAAAATGACATATCTTTTTTCCTTTTAAAATATAAACAAGCTTCTTAAGCTTAATTTTTTTTTCTTTGTAATTTTGCAATTGCGTGGAAATCGAGATTCGAGAGTGAGAACCCTAGCCTAGGAGATAGATTCTATGATTCAGGAATGTAACACTTAATTTTCTTTTATTACCAGGAAAAAAAAATAGTGAAATTACTTTCAATGTACTGGCTAACAGTAATGCCTTAACCATAGAAGTGAGAAGTTAAAAGAAAGAAAAATGCATTAATAAATGATCTTATTAAAAATAAGGCTAATAAATAATAATAGCCTCACTTAAAACTCTTTAGGACTTTAGTTGCCTCCACAGTTAAAACCCTTCAGAGTTTTACAGATCCATATAGCAAGCAGTACAGGACTGACCCGGTCAGAAACGAGGACTGATTGGGCCTTATGGACAAACCCCAAAAAAATAAAAAATAAGAAACTCCCCCAAACCCCTACTTAAGTGTAGGAATATGGAAATCTTTGTAAGCATCCATGACCTTGCAATCACAAAGCTTTATCATTTTTACAAGCTCATGTTTATTGAAGTCCAATTTTTTGAAAAAAATCAGGCCAAGGTGAAAAGGATTAATGGGCTTTATAATCATAATGAAGAACATAATAGCTTCACACTGAATAATTACTACATTTTATTTTGCTAAAATTTTAATTATTAAGAAGACGAGGTTGAGAGGAGGTCTAGGAGGACCCCAACCAGGGAATTTTATTCACCGGTCTTTTTTTTTTTTCTCTCTCTCACCTCTCTCTTCTTTCTCTTTCTACTTTTTTT
Source organism: Gastrolobium bilobum (assembly GCF_033153095.1). Taxonomy (NCBI): domain Eukaryota; kingdom Viridiplantae; phylum Streptophyta; class Magnoliopsida; order Fabales; family Fabaceae; genus Gastrolobium; species Gastrolobium bilobum. The sequence continues at coordinate 143,206 of NW_026895806.1, read as the reverse complement.
TTTTCTCTTGAGGGATCAATAGGCCGGGAGCTCTACATTTTCTCTCCCCAACCAGGGCCCATGACTACCCCAAAAGATAAGGTAGGAAGAAAAGAGCAAGAGCTACTTTACCGTGCAAGATCAAAACAAATATAATGAAATGTGAAAACGAAAATTTTGTCCTCTTGCTCAGTGATATTTGATCAGCTTAAAGCTACAGTAGTAATTGTATCTATGTTGGACATGTTTCCACGTCACAGATTTCACGAACACTTGGGATATTCTTACGTGTATTATATATTAATTTTTTGTATTGATACAGATGAAAATATTATGATAATTGGATAAATGTTCATATTTTATTATACTAATACTAACTTTTGAAACACCAATTCTCTCTTTTGATTTGTGTTTTTATGTTAAGTTTATACCAATGATTTCTTGAATGCATGTTTTACCATTATATTTACCATTAACTACCTTTCAAGCCTACGAATCAAACGCTGGTAATCTTTTACAAGTTGTTTGTAGCTTCAGCTGTTTCTCTTTAAACTTGTTGCCATTGAATTTTGGCTGTTTGGTGAGTTTTTTTTTAGCCATTTTTTTTTTTTTAAAAAAACACTTATATTAAAAAATTTATTTGGCTGTCTACTTTAAGAAAAAACATAAGTAAAAGAAAAAAAGCTAAAAATTTTCTTTTTTTAAAAGTTAATAATTTTAACTTCTAAAAAAAGCAAATGGCAAAAACCAAATATTTTATTAAAAAATCTAAACAACTTTAACTTTTATAAAAAAAATATTTTTAAAATAAGCGAAGCATAAAAACTTTTTTAAGAACACAATCCAAACCGACTCTTTGTCATTATGATTCATGAACACAACTTAGCATATAGATTCTCATGGCCGGTTAATATTAAGATCAATCCATCTAAGCTTTAAGGTTCTTGTCGATACCTTCCTGTCTCACATTGTGTTCTGTCATTATCCTATCCTTTTCATTTGCAAGCAAATCCAACATGATGTTGGGGATCACTGCTTTCTTTTTTGTTGGTTGGTCAATTGGTCTTTTCCCTACTCTAAAATTTTGATCTCTCTCAAATAATTCCAGCTTATAATACGCTGCTATAGTTATATTTTATAAATCTAGCATCACAATATTTTTTTGTGGACTTTAAGAAACAAGAACATAAGCCAAACTTACACAGCAACTGAACAAGTTCACACTCTAGAAACAGAAATGGTTTTGAATTTGATTTGAGTGAAAGACAAAGCAAAGAAGTAAGAACAGCCTGTGAGATCCTCAGATTTAGCATTTTGGCACATTCTTCATGGCAACAACATCCCTTGTCAGAATAGAACATGGTGAGCAGAATTGTTGTCCCCTCTCGTGTCAATACTACTGCCATCATCAGCTATTGCAATTCAATTCTCTCCTCAAAATTTTAAAGAAAAAAAAAAAAAAAAAAAACTCTTATGATTTCATGTGTCTATTCAATCAAAATCAAATCCTTTGAAAACACGGATTAGAAGGGAACTCTGATAAAAATAATTTTCTTTCCTATAAATAATAATAATATCATTCTCAATTGGTCAATTGCTCAGGAAGCTTATGTTACGACGTCGTTTAATTGGGCATGTGTGTTCTCTTTCTCTGACCAGCTCTTTTAAGCCCAATGGATTTATCTTGGCCTAGAGACCCATATAGGCCCAGTAGTTGATTGACTTTCCCATCTTGATTTATAATTATGGGGAGGCAAATAAATGCACTGTAGATAATTATGCAATGAAAATTATTGCAAATGAAATTAATTAAGATATCAATTTTAGTACGCATGGAATTATATAATTACATTACATCTAAGTTTTCTTACACAAAATAATCTTCTGTACGTGATGTTTATTTGGTAGGTGGGTTTCTATTTTTTTACTGACAAAGTAACCTATGGTGTATACAAAACCGTTATTTAAACTAGGGATTTTCCTAGTACTTCTATCAACATGAGTAACAATGACCTGCTCGTCGTTATCACCACTTCATTGAACAAAAAGAAAGAAAGAAACAAGTAAGGATAAAGAAAAGGATGTGTAAGGACGTAGAAAAGCATAAATGCTTATTAAATATTAATAGACCAAGCAATGACCCACTTCCATGAGAATTGAGAGAAGGAAAATGAAAGATGTTTGTTGAGCTAGATAATAAAACAAATCAATCCATAGTCACCAAAGATTGATGGCTATATATGCTCCTTGTTTCCCATTAATATCAAGCAATTGAACTTGCACCCTAACATTAGAAAGAAAGAAAAAAAACTGAAACTACAAATCAGAATAGGAACCCCAAAGGTTATTTAGTACTGGTAGTAAAAGAAGGCAACTAAAAAAATAAAATAAAGTATGATACCTTATAACCTTATGTTATTCAAACAGAGTGAAATGGAAATTAAGATGAACATAAACGGCAGTGTTATTCTGGAATGAGTTGGGCCTTCAAGTTCAAAGAATCAAATGGGAACTGATTCATGTGCAGGGTTAACAAAAAAGTCAATGTCACCAGCAATTGGTCCCCAATGATGGATTTTGGACAGTTTAGTGGTCCTCTTTTGAGGTGGTCCATCAAAGTCCAAAAGTAGCTTAGTCCATGAATCTCAGCCACCAATTGTCCACCTCAAGCTTCGACCTTATGGACCACACTGGCCTTCAATGAACAGAAAAGCTTCACAGGACCATGATAAATACTGCATAAATCCACAGGTGACATTGATAACTCGAAGCTACAGCTTTAATTTATAACATCCTTCCTTTTCATATATTTGTTCTCATTTATTTCATTTTTTAATTATTGTGTTGGGGTGGGGAGAATTGAGAGTTATAGTTATGTCTGGTCCCAACACTTGAAATTATAACATATGATGTTACCTATTAACTACTTTCTGTACCACAAAACGTGACAGAACTTGGAAGATTCATACCATTTCTCCATTTATCTGTCCTCTCAGTTCTGTAAAATAATATACATATAATTGCCAGCAATATATTTCTTGGCAACTAGAAAGAGATTGAAGAATAGATTTCAGCCGTCATCTTATAGATAGCTGGCGCAAGTAAAGGGAAAACATCGAGAGAGAAAAATTAGTGGTCCAGGACTATTAACTATTGGGTGGTTTTTTTTTTGGAAAAATGAAAAAAAAAAAAATTCACTTTATTCATTTATATTTTTATCTATGTCCCAAATTTTTCAAAAGGAACTTGGTGGTCTTGAGCCACTAAATTTTTCTCAAAAACAATATATGATCCAAATTCGTCTCACTTCTTGCGAAAAATCTATTGTACTACAGGTGTAGATATATCGAGCCAATAAAAGTGTGACACATCAGTTTTGTATTGTATCGAAAAGAAAAAAATAAAAACAACTTTTATATTTTACATCATATCTTACACGTAAGATATAGTGGGATACATTGAATTTCATTGCATCCAATGCACTAAAATTGCTGTCCACGTGTTCCTGTTAATTTATATAATATACATCCTCTTTCTTTTTTTCTTTTTTGTAGAAATTATAAATCCTCTTTCTTATAAGGAAATATATACGAAATGTACGTTACATGTGAATCTTGCAACTCATTACGACTTCTTAATGAAACTAAGTACCACTAGGTTAGTCGACAATCCGTAATATATATCATCTCAATTTTTTTCTTTTTTGGAGAATGTATCATCTCAATTTAATTTAATTGATTAATCCTATCTCACATGTCAAAACCATAGCTCTTCCTATCAAATATTTAATGTAACTACATATATAAAATTCAAACTCGAAATCACTGATAAACTGAAATAACGTCGTGTTAATTGATTCACGAGGTTGAACTGAAGGTATCCCATTTTAAGTTAATGGTGAACAATTTCGCAGATTTGGTGTCTGTGAATTTTTCAAGGGGCAAACCCCAAAAATCTTTGTATGTGGGATATATATTTTGTAGCATGTGTGCATGCTATGCTTCATCATATCCAAATTGTAGGAAGAAAAAAATGCGAAGGATCGAGCCTCCAATAAGCGTGCCGAATTTGAATTTGTCATGTAGTGGAAAACTAGGATAAAGGTTGTTTTGAGCCTTTTAGAAAAGACTATCCGCATAACTTGGGTTGGGTTGTGAAGCGTGGTGTTACTTATGTGGATGAAATAAAAGAACAGTGACTTCCTAGCTAAAAAGTGATTGGTCAAATCCCCAGTTTCATGTGTTTCTAATTGCGGCTGAAAATGACAGAAATTAAACTAATCATAGCTTTCCTTGTCCAAAATACGAGATAATCCTAATTTTGAATGTAAAATAAACTGTGTTTTTGTCTGAATACATATTAATTACATTTAAGAAGTCATTTCCTAGTTGAACCTTGTACATTAGTTCAATTGATTATTACTTGAGAATTTCAACATGGTTGCAGTTGAGAGATCTTGTTCCCCATTCTCCCCAAATAACAAATAGGGTTGCTCTCTCATATGTACCGTTGCATTGCATTAACCAGTTATTTGCTTGGATTATTATATTCTTCGTTGTTGTTTAGGTTATAGGTGAATGGTGATATTTTCAACTTTTTGACTCGCCCATAATAACACAACCTCAGAGCTTGCAAAACTAATGGGAGTAAGCCACCACACTATACACGCCCATCATATATGGGTCATGGTGGCCCGGCCCTACAAGTACTGATAGATACCTCACATTTTTTCTACATACTCGCGCTACATCTCCAACAAATGCATGTAGATAAGAATAGCGAGAGACATTTGCTTTCTAGTTTGATTTTCATTAACTTGCGTGTTTTACGAATTGAATGGATGACTTGTGTCAAATTCGTCAGTAAACCTTGAGTTTCGTCAAAATTGCTCTTTTGGATTTTATTTTTTTTAAATCAATGTCTTAAGGGTGATCACAAATAGGGGTGTCAATATAGCTTTTGACACGCGGGTCAACCAGTGACACGACACGAAAATTCGTGTTCGGGCTGACCCGCAAAAAAATTCGTGTCGTGTTCGTGTTGATGTATTCGTGTCGACCCGTAATTTTTTTTAAATTATTTTATTTTTAATTTTTTATTATTAATTTTTAAATTTCGATCAATTTTTTTAAAATTTTATTGTCAATTACCGTTTTAACCCCTATTTTGCGTGTTATTCGTGTCGTGTCGTGTCAACTCGCAAAAAATTCGTGTCGTGTTAGTGTTGATGTATACGTGTCGTGTCAACCCGTTTTGACACCCCTAATCACAAATTTGGATAATTCAATAACCCATCTCCGATCGAAAAAATAAAAAATAAAATGAACATACATTATTATGTATTAGCATAAGCTAGTGCACATTTTAAGTCTAATATAACTCTAGTTGTGAAGTTTTCAAAGTCAATGTGTTAGGCTTCCTCCTTAATGCTAAGCCCAAAGTCTATGAAGGACTAAGAAACCCTAAAACTCTTCCTTCCGCTATAAATACATTAGTTATGGGATGGAGGTAGGTTAGAGAAAGAAGAGAAAACGATTGACTCGTGAGATTTGAGGATTTTGAGTGAAAAGCTCAAAGCTTTGATTTTGAGAGCATCTCTCGGGAGAAACTTGAGTGTCTCGTGGGTTTTTTTTTTCTTTACATGGGAGAAGGTTTTCCCACATTGAAATTTGATTGTGTTCTCTCTCTCCTCCGTGTTTTTCGTTTTTCTGCTGCACTGGTTGACTTGTTGATACATGCCGACCTCTGATTGAATTGACATAATGTAAATTTCGTCTAAACTTTTCCATCCAAATTTTTGACGAAAAATATTTTCATTAGAATTTTCAACGGAACATAGTTCCCTTGAAATTTTTTGACGGAACACATTTTCGTCAAAAATTTTGACGAAAAATATTCCATCAAACATTTTGACAAAAAATATTCCGTCAAAATTCTTGACACAATCTGAATTTTGTCGAAAATTTCGACGTAAATATTTCCTTCAAAATTTTCAACGAAAAATATTTCCATCCAAACTATAGATGGAACATATTTCTATCGAAAATTTTCAAGAGAAAACATTTACATCAACAATTTTGACGAAAAAATCTGGCAACTTTTTTTTAAGAAATTTAAATTTCGTCAAAAAATTGGACGAAAACATTTTCGTCAAATTTTTTGACGAAAAAATTTCCATCAACATTTCCAACGAGATTTCAACAGAAAACATTTAAGTAAAAATTTTGACCAAGAAAATTCCTCAAAATTTTTTACGGAATCTAAATTTTGTCCAAAGTTTCGATTAAAATATTTCCGTAAAAAATGTTAACAAATATTTTTTCTCACTAATTATATTACTTTTTTTAAAATAAGGGTAAAATGGTAAAAATATCTCGCTAATTTTTTATTTATCTCCCTTACCATTTTTTTATCTCCCAAACAAGGGAAGAGAATACCCTTCTTTTTCCTTTCCTTCCTTCCCATCTCTTTCCCCTTGGATTATGTTACGGACCAATATAAGGGGTCCATTGACCGACAGGCCCAATGAGGGGCAATCTAAGATTTAAATCAATCATAACAATGGAAAGATATCATCAAGGATACCAATCCTAATACGACAGTATGACAAATGGGCTTTGGCCCTTATCAGAGGCACTAAAGGTCCATATTCTACTACTCACAGGTAAATCCTATAAATAAAAGGTAAAACCTAAAGGTACGTTACACTCTCTCTCTTACTGTTATGCTGTCACTGTGGCACATACCCCCGATGGCAAAGCTGTTATACATTCGTTGTGCACAATGACCTGCTTGACTCAAGGGTCTCCTTCATAGATACCTTGGAGAGGGCATTGGATCCAAAATCAACGTACTAGTCCATTGGACTAGACATCTCTGTTTTCAAGACAGAACATCAGCGTCGTCTATGGAGAATTGGAAAATTTGATATTCCTATAATCCTGATTAAAGATGGCAGTCCGAACAAGGAGCAATAGCCAGCAGCCACAACTTCCAAACCAGCCACTGGGTCCCATTTTGGAAGAGGTGAATCAACCTCTCCAACAACAGGAAAATGCGGTGGACTATGATGATGTCCATGTCAGTAAGGATGCATCAGACAAAGCCTCCACGCCAACCCCTCGCAACCGAGTTGCAGATCCAGCTCCAAATAATCATCCGCCTCAAAACCCTGCGGATATTGCTGCTCGTGTTACACAGGCTGCAGATCCTGATTCCCACCTTGCTCAGAGCACGTTCACCGTGATTCTTCGCCGTATAGAAGATATGAAAAATCGTAACAACCTCCAAAGACAAGAGGATTTCACGAGAATTCAGGAGGAAAATCTGAGGAGAATGCATAATTTGGAGCAAAGATTGTTGGGGAAGGGAGGACCTGTATCAGTAGGGATCCAAGGCCGTGATGCTAATGGTCGCAATGGGAATCATAACTCGTATGGCCAAGCCCGGATTGCATAGGCTGAAAACCAAGCAGGGCTAAATCTTGGGACTATTGTGGGCCCAAACCAGAGAGGCCATAGAGTGAATAACCAGAATACAGACACATAACCTCTGGTCTAGAATGCTTCGATATGAGCAAATACGTGGAGGAATCGAGAAGTGACACATCTTAACAAAGATGCCCAACCCGTCAGGGGACGCGTGGAACCTGGTGCTTACAGGAGAAAGTACAATATGGGGCAATACAATAACAGCCCCTTCACTGGTGAAATACTGAATGCTCTTTTCCCAGAGGATTTCGATTTGGCACGATTGTGAAATATGGTGAAAGTCAGGACCCACAGATCCATATAGATGCATTCGACACAGACATGTATATCCGAGAAATTGATGAACCCATCATATCCCAGATATTTGCTATAACCATGATTGGGGCTGCACAGGCATTGTTCTCAACCCTGCTTGCTAACTCTTTTGGATCTTTCGAAGAATTCGAAGAGAAATTTCTGCTGAATTTTTGCAACAAGCAAAAAACACCCAAAGTCCGAGTTCGCACTTGGGAAGATACGACAACAACTCGGAGAAACTTTCAAGAGGTATCTCAACCGATTTAAAGATGTAGCCTTGCAAATGTCGGGTTTACAGGAAAATGTCCACGTCCACCTCATTGTGGCCGGCCTGGATGGATCATTTAGATTGGCCAAATCGGTTTATAAAGAACCGGTGAGGACATTGGAGGAATTCAGGAGTCGTTCGAAGAAGTACCTGGAACTCGAGCAAATGAAGATAGCAAATTCGCAAGCTAAAGAGGGTAAAAGAATGAGGAGCCCGGCCCCAAGAGAAAAAGAGCGAACTAGCAATAAAAAGAAAGCCCGAGGGAGAATCCCGAATGAAAGAGACCGGGTTGGAAGGTATGGAATATAGACACCGTTGAACGCCTTACGCTCTCAAATTTGGAGGGAAGTGGCAATGAAGGAGATGAAAAAGGAAGATAGACCCTGGTCCATATTTGACAAAGGAGACTTGGATAAATCCAAATATTGTGCCTTCCATGATGGACCGGGGCATACCACTAATCAATGTTGGGATCTCAGGGATGCTGTAGAAAAATTTGTCAAAGAAGGGAAATTGCGTCAATATGTTATTAAGACTCAGGGGTCCAAAAGTAGTAAGAGGAAGCTCGAAAACTTGAAGAGAAGCAGAAGCCCGATGCCCGAAAAGAAAAGGAAAGAGGATAGAAAACAGAGAAATGATTCCAACAACGATGAATTCTCAAAAGCTGAGTTCGATTGCAATGTGATCAGTGGAGCTCTTGGAGGATGGGGAGATACAGTAAGTGCTAGACGAAAGTATCTGAAAGAGGTACTTTCAATCAGAGATTGTCCAAAGTTTAAATAGGATCCCGGTAAGCCAGATCTCCCTTTAATGTACTTCACAAGGGAGGATATGCAAGAAGTCTTACCAGGACACGTCAATGGTCTGGTTATCACTGGAACCCTGGTCAGTTGTCGGGTTAAAAAGATCTTCATAGATGCAGGCTTCAGTGCCGACATCATCTTATGGGATGCCTTCAAAAAGATGAACTTGGATGCAGAAGACCTCAGGCCTTCTAAGACCGCCCTGACATCTTTTAACGGAGAAAACACACCTCCTAAAGGCTATATAGACCTCAGGTTAACCCTAGGAGATCAAAAGAAGGGTTCAAGTCAGAGAGTGTAAGTTTCATTGTGGCCGACTTTCCCTCTCCATATAATATTATACTTAGGAGACCAACCCTACACAAATGAGACATGCTAGTCTCCACTAAGCATCAAAAGATAAAGATGATAAACAACAAGAATGAAGTCATTACCATTCATGGAGATAAAAAAGAATCCAGAGAATGCTACTTTCAAGTTATCACAGGAAATGAAGGTGGACACTTGAGTCCATCCCGGATTCGTCTGGGGGATAAAGCCGGCAAAAAGGCAACACCTCTTCATTCAAGCAAACCAGTTAATGTGGTTGAATTGGATATGAGGGAAGAAGTGATCCCCAGGCCAGAACCAGATGGGGAATTGGAAGACCTTCTGTTGGGAAAAAAAACCCGGTCAATTTACTCGAATTGGTAAAACCATAGATCCCTGTATCAAGGAAAAATTAATTCAGATTCTCAAAAGCAACACAAATGTCTTTGCATGGAAGTCATCTGAAATTCCAGGCATTGATCCAATATTTTGCTGCCACAATTTGGCAATTTATCCTGGATCAGCGCCAGTAGCACAAAAGAAAAGAAAACTGGGGCCAGAAAGAAAACAGGTCTTAGAATAACATGTGAAGGAGTTGTTGGATGCCAGGTTCATTTGTAAAATTCAATATACAACTTGGCTTGCTAATATTGTTATGGTGAAAAAACCTAATGGAAAATGGAGGGTCTGCACGGATCTGAATAAAGTATGGCCGAAGGATTCTTACCCTATGCCCAACATAAACCAGCTGATGGATAACTCGGCTGGATTCCAACTGCTATCTTTCAAGGATGCTTATTCTGGTTATAACTAGATCCCAATATAGCCAGAAGATCAAGAAAAAAAGCATTTATTGCTGAAAAGGCAAACTATTGCTATAACGTGATGCCCTTTGGCTCAAAAATTATGGGGCTACATACTAGAGGATGATGAATAGGGTCTTTGAGGATCAGCTCGGCAAAAAGATTGAAGTATATGTAGATGACATGATTTTTAAGTCATTTGATATGACGAATCATGTCCGGGATTTGGAGCAGACATTCCAGAAGCTCAGAAAATACCGCATTCGTCTAAACCAGGTAAAATGTGCATTTGGAGTCTCAGCAGGAAAATTCTTGGGTTTTATGTTAACCCATAGGAGAATTGAAGCAAATCCCGACAAGTGCAAAGCAGTGCTTGATATGAAAGCTCCTCAAAGTAAGAAGGAGGTTCAGCAACTGACTGATAGACTAACTGCCTTAACCCGGTTTTCACCTAAGTCAGCTGAAAATGCCCTTCCATTCTTCAAATGGTTGAAAAAAAAAGCTGCACAAGGCCAGGTTCAATCCGCGTCCGACAAAATTAAGAAATATTTGGCAGCCCCACCAGTACTATCTAAGCCAAAATCAGGAAATACCCTGATCATGTACTTGGCTATTAGAGAAGAAGCAATAAGCGTTGTCCTGATCAAAGATACCAGAGGCCAGGAGGCAATTTACTTTGTTAGTAGGGCTTACAAGGTCGTAAATTAAGATACCAGAGGCTGGAAAAAGTGGCGTTTACCTTGCTGATTACAGCGAGGAGACTACAGCCATATTTTCAGGGACATCACATAGTGATTCGAACTAATCAACACATACGGCAGGTCTTACACTAGCCTGATCTGGCTGGGAGAATGACCAACTGGGTAATTGAGCTCTCTGAATACGACATAACATATGAAAGCCGACAAACCATCAAGTCACAAGCTCTGGATGACTTCATAATGGAGCTCACCCCGGTTAACACGGGGAATTCAAGAAGCAGAAGATGTTTGGAGGGTCTACGTAGATGGATCCTCCAATGACAAAGGGAGTGGAGCCGTGATTATACTCGAAACTCCAGAAGGGGTGGCAATAGAACACTCCTTGTACCTGGGTTTCCTGACTTCAAACAATCAGGCAGAGTATGAAGTTCTAATAGCCGGATTGATGCAGGCTAAAGAACATAGGGCTAAGAAGGTTAAAATCTTCAATGACTCCCAGCTGGTAACTTCTCAAATTGAAGGAAAGTACCAGGCCAAGGTCCCTCTGCTGATGAAATACCTAAACAAGGTCAAAGAAATAATGGCAGAGTTTGAAGAGGTAAAAATCACCCATATTCCTCGAAGGGAAAACAGTCGAGCTGACATCTTGTCGAAATTGGCAAGTACTAAGAATCCAGGAAACCACAGGACTGTGGTCCAACAAAGTAGGGCTGAGTCGAGTTGTGTGATGATAATTACCTCGGCAAATGATTGGAGGAAACCTATAGTGACATACCTCGAGAGAGGAACGTTGCCTGAAGACCCACTGGAATCAAGGAAGCTGATCTGAGATGCAACTTAATATGCAATAGTGGATGATCAATTGTATAAAAAGGGGTTGCACATCCCTATGCTGAAATGCTTGAACTCGAAAGGAGTAGAATATGTTCTATCAGAGATACACGAAAGAATCAATGGCCAACACATCAGGACTAAAGCTTTGGCTAGAAAGGCCCTTCGAGCAGGATATTATTGGCCAACTATGGAAGCTGACTCCAAAGAGCATGTCAGAAGATGCGACAGCTGTCAGAAATATGTCAGGCTAATTTTTTCACCTCCAGAAGAGTTGAAATACATCTTGGCTCTATGACCCTTTTCAAATGGGGAATGGACTTGCTGGGACCCTTCAAAGCTTCTGAAGGACAGTTGAAGTGGCTAATTGTGGTCGTAGATTACTTCATTAAATGGAAATAAGCAAAACCCGTTACCACAATAACCCCAGCCAGGGTGCAAAGATTCTTTGAAAGAAACATTGTTTCCAGGTTTGGAATACCAGCCGAAGTGGTAACAGATAATGGAACTCAATTTGTTGATGAAAGGTTCCAAGATTGATGAAAGACTTAAAAGTCAAATACCCATTTCGCATCTGTGGAACATCCACAATCAAATGGGCAGGCTGAAGCTGCAAACAAGGTAAGTATTGACGGGCTTAAGAAACAAATGAAGGATGCCAAAGAAAGCTGGGTTCATCAGTTATACTTTATTCTTTGGGGCTACAGAACAAGTACCCATAGCAACAAGGGAAACCCCTTTCAAGCTGAGTTATGGATGTGAAGCTTTGATCCCGGTGGAAATAGGGGTACCATCTTGGAGAAGGATGAACGCTATCAAACAAAATGAAAAGGAGAATAACAAGCTACTAGCAGCCGAGTTAGATCTCGTTGACGAAGCTAGAGTCACAGCTCACTGTCGAGATATGATGACCAAACAACTAATAGCAGCTAGATACAACAGAAAGGTGAGACCAAGGGTGTTTGAGAAAAATGACCTGGTACTCATAAGGGCAGATATCGACAATAAGAATGCCAAAGAAAAAATGTTATCTGCAAACTGGGAAGGTTCTTACCGAGTTAAAGAAAAGCTCGAAAAAGTATCCTATATCCTGGAAACTACGAAAGGCAAAGCAATCAAAAGAACCTGGAATGCAAATAAACTGAAAAATGTATTACAGTTAAATCCGGGATCCACCTTCTGAATATTTGAAGTATTTTCAATTTCTAGGCTATTTATTTTCCTTTTTAGGGATTGACTAAAGCCGAATATGCCAAAAAATTCATGTAATCAGCAAATTTGATATCAATAAATGAGGAGTTTTATTTTCTGAAACTTATCCTTATTGAACTATAATGCATCAACATAAATTCTGATATATAAGTGCAATTTGTCATACTGACTCTGATCAAGTCGAAATGCTCCTTACTAAGGTTGAAAGACCCAGTGGGACATGTGACAATACTGCATTTACCTTGGATAAAATCGGGTTATAAAACCAGGTTATGATGGAAGACGGTAACTAGGGGTGCTAAACGAGCCAGGGGCCTTTGGCTCGGCTCGTGAAGGCCTGAGCTTACATGTCTAAAATTGATTGTTGGACCCAGACTTTGACTTGTATAAAAGCTCGTTTAATAAAAAGGCCTCAGGCTCCAATTCAAAAGCTCGGCCTTAGAGCCTCTCAGGCTTGCCTAATATATTATTTTTTTATTTTATTTTTTATTTTTTATACTACTTGTGATAGCCCTCTCTCTCTTCTCAATTCATTTCATCCCATTTTATTAATTAAACATACTTTTTGAATGATTTTATTTTATATTATGCTATTTGGATATACATTAAATTTATGAATATTTATGGAATTACTAGTGTTGTTGATTGTATATTTTGTTTGGATAAATTTTTGTTGTCTTCTTTTTTTAAAACAGGCTAAACCAGGCTTTTGTTTTTTGTAAATGAGCAAGGCCACAAGCTGATATTATATTCGTAACAGGTAACAGGCTAAGGCCAGTCTGACACATTTGAACACAGGCTCGACCCGTTAAGACCAAAGCTCGGCTCTGCTCGTTAACACCCCTAGCGGTAACTGTCACATTCCTCAATGCTGACTTAACAAAGTGTTAAGTTAAATTAAAATATGTGTCATGGAGAATCACAAAAAGCGAAATCCGTATAATATGCTTTGACCTTGTCCAGGTTAATACACAGGAACTCGTGAATATACATCCGAGTTACAAAAATAAATTTGAGTTATAAAAATAACCCATCTCAGATGGGAAGAACTCGAATAAGGTTAGAAATACTTGGAAAAATGACTAAGTTACAAACCTAGATAACAAGAATGCAAAGCTTGTTTATCGAAATCAAGAAAATGTTGAGTCCTTAGAAGTATTGGTAAACATTAATACTTCAAGTAACTCTGCAAGCCAATAAACCTCAAATACTTAGAAAAATGCGTCTAAGTTATCAAAGAGGTATGAAATGCAAAGAGCAAGGATGAGAACAAATTATCCAAAGGCATCAAATAAATGAAGAATTGTCAAAGATTAAGAAAAGAAACCGGGATAATAACCCGGCAATATTCATGCCAAAATAAAAAGGGGCTCAAAAGCCCGAGAAAAAGAAAAGTTACAAATTCAATCAACATCTCGACCTTTCATTCAGCATGGATCTAAACCTGCTCTATCTGCGTGTCACCAATCGGTCATTCTCGATCTGGGTCACCCAAACACCAATGGGGGACTCCGGGGGAGGGGGGACGATTTAACCATTGCTAATATAGGCCTTGGGATGCAAGCCAGTAGTGTTGAATTGCAATTCTGGGTTGAGAACCTTAATTTTGTTCAAGGCATTGTTGAAGAAACCAACGACCGACTTCTCAAGCTCAACTTGGTAAAACAGGGCATCATCTTCGACTTCCTTCATCTTTGCCACAACACGTTCATGAATGATCTTGAAGTCCTTCAAAGATTGGCAGTTGGAGGCAAGCAAAAATTTAAGATTATTGTTATCCCTTTGAAGATTGGTGAAGTCCTCCTTCACCTTTGCCAGATCTAGAACAATCTGGTCACTATCCTTCTTAAGGGAGGAGAAATGTTCCTTCACTTTGACCAACTCAGCAACAGTCTTGGCCCTTTCCTCCCTGGATGCGTTTTCCTTATTGAGGGTGCGAAGATACTTGTTTTTTAAGGAAAGTAAAGGCCTCGCCATTGTCGCCATCCTCAATCGAGTTCTGTATCCTCTAACTCCTTGATCTGAGAAGCAATGAAGGGAGTAGAGTTAAAAAATTGCTCTGGTGGACAAACAATATCCTGGAGTTCATCACATATTCCGGACAGCCATAAAACATACTTGGCTAGCCAAGTGGTTGAGGGAGGAGCAGGAGTCTTGGTCACAATTTGAGAGGAGGGGGCGCCCTTATCAACGGGGGTTCTCTTGGCCTTGTCGCCAATAGAAATGGGATCAGCCTTATCTGCTGGGGTACCCTTAGCCTTGTCAGCAGTAGCAGCAAGCTTCTTGTTCTTGGAATCAGGAGCCTTTCTCTTCTTGGTCGTCAAGTCGACAACCGAGTCTTTGTTACCCCGACTGAGAGCAGCCAGGAAGCTAGGCTGTTCGTTTTGCTGACCATCCATGTCGGGAACTGCAAAACAAAAAAGCATGAGACCGGGTTATAAAAACACAACATAGTAAATATATAAGTGAATGCTCAAACAAAAACGTACTTATTTCAGAATCAAGCTCTTCTTGAGACTTAAAAATGAAGGATGCAACACTGGCATTGCCACGAACCCTGATGTATTACCCAATGGCGAATAGGGTGTCGACATCAGCAGGGCTCAACTCGGTTTCCTTAAAACGGTAACTCGAGGAAGCAAAATTATAGTGATCAGATGACCAATACAAGGGAAACCTCCCTTCTACATCTTTCGAGTCAGAAGCAATCAGAAACCAAGCTTCCTTGCTGGGATGTGCATAAACCTTAAAGAACTTCTCTTTGAAATTCTTAAAGGAGAATAGACATGAAAAAGCTTTCGACCAGAAACACCTCGAAGAGTAACCCAACCCTTACGTTCTGGGGGTTCGTACACACAAGTCATCCATTCAATTCGTAAAACACGCAATTTAATGAAAATCAAACTACAAAGCAAATGTCTCTCGCTATTCTTGTCTACATGCATTTGTTGGAGAGGTAGCGCGAGTATGTAGAAAAAATGTGAGGTATCTATCAGTACTTGTAGGGCCGGGCCACCATGACCCATATATGATGGGCGTGTATAGTGTGGTGCCTTACTCCCATTAGTTTTGCAAGCTTTGAGGTTGTGTTATTATGGGCGAGTCAAAAGGTTGAAAATATCATCATTCACCTATAACCTAAACAAAAACCGTTGGGTGAAAAATATATTATGATGAAGATGTTCCTCAGTTCACTAAGAAAGAACACAGTTGCTCTCTTAGTTTCAACCCAAGTGCGCAAGTGCACGCATCAAGTAATAAATGGAAATGTTAATGCACAGATTATCGTTCCCACGAGGATAGAACTCTAATTAATGCCTTATACTATTTTACAACAAATGAAAATGAAAAGAAAAGTTAGTAATTGACCTATCTGGCCAAACGTTCCCTACTACCTTGACAACGTTCCTCAAGGATAGTAGGTTCAATCTGACAGCAAATAGTTCATCGCTTTGTTATGTATGATGCCCTTCTTTTTGAGAGAAGGAAAAGCAATATTCATGAGAGATTTTTAGGTACAAGATTAAACAAAGAAGAAAAATAAAAAATAAAAGTAATAACAATAGTCAAGAGACAACATGGTGGATGGTTTAAAAACAATAATAACAGAATGAACGGATCCGCTGCTCCATTCATAAATAATTATTTTCTCTACTTAAGACTCAACACTTTTGTATTTGTTCCAGTCTCTTCTCTGCCAACTCTGATTCCTCAGCTCATGGACTAAATGGTTCACAAGTTTCCATATTCCTATGGCTCCCTTGACTCCAGCAGGTACTGGGTACAGGTCCTTTGAGTGAACGAGGTGGTCCCTTATTCTTAAGGCAACCAGCAATATTGTTTTCACAAGACTGCCTTCCCCCTCTGGTTAAGCTGTCTGAAATCCCTTCCTTATGGAAGATCCTTTCTCAGTATGTGTTCGATTTACAAAGATACACAATGCATATAGCACACTTAACCAGAGAAACACAAAAGCTATAATACAAGAGTTTCAAAAATAAGTCTTTAAGAACTTTGCAGTTTTTTCGTTCCATAGATAGTTTAGCCCATGGCTATTAGTTTAAATATAATTATTCCAAACTGAAGTCCCATAGACTCGAGATTCAGTTCAGAGATAACGAGTGGAAGTGAGAGAAATAACACTTGTATTTAATTGAAAACAAATTGATTACAATAAAATGAAAAGTGGAGAATATGGTTGTTGCTTGTGAGGAGTCTCAAGTGGGTGATACAGATGAAGAAGAAGTGTTGTCACTTAATTAAAGTTAAAACTGTACAAAAATACAAAGAAAACTATAAACTAAACTAAATGATCTCTTTTTAAGGAATTCGATCATTGTCTTCGTGCTGGGATGTCCTATTTACAGGCAGAAGAGTGAATGGCAATCTTGTAAATCTTTTGGAGTCGGTTTCTTGATTGCATGAACGGGGCGGTGCGAACAGTGCTTTAAGGGGCGCACGTGGCTGGATGGGACAATTTTTGTTTAGATTTGTCTTTCCTTCTGACCTCCCCATGTCTTGCTTTCCTTTTCGGCCAATAGGAACTGTTTATTCCCTGCTGCGCACATTTCTCCTTGGTTGAGTGCTGCCCACTTGTGTTAAGTTGGAAACTTCTTTTCACCGTTTCCTGAAAAGTGGCCAGAGAGACTAGTAAGTGAAGCAGGTGTATTTAATGTTCCAAATCCGTTCTCCTTTTTATATATTTTCCCAAAAGATTACGTCACATTTCGTTCCCCACTGTGTTTTTATAGTAAAGATATAAAATATGTGCTTTTAATGCAAATGTTGCTCATCAGGTGAGGGAACGAATGGTATTTTGCCATCAAAACGGGCTTAGATGGGAACGAATTTTCGTCCCATCAGTAGCACTCAAGAAACTTGTGCAAAGAAAAGTTCTGAAAAATGACGAAGGTAAAATGGGAGAAAAGAAAAGACACATGCTTATATACCCATTATGGTAACCGCAACGGTTACAAATTGCAAAGGTCAGGGACATTGAAGTCATTACACCGCAAAAGTAATGATTAGACTCCTGAAACGACATACTCAATAAATGCGCACGAATTACGAAAATGGCACAAAACAGCTGCAGCACGCTAACAAATGCGACAAGTAACATGTGTCAAAATGAAATGATTACCGATGGAAAAGTCGGCAAAATGATGCTAAACCAAGTCCGAGGAATGATAACTGACATGCCTCCAGCACATATATGATTTTAAGCCAAAAAGAGAAAGAATCTTGATCAATCTTGGATAAAAAGACCTAAAATTATTATTAAATTGATAAATCTTAATCAGATATCTTGTCATTTATTTTCTACTAATTTTGTAGGAAAACAGACCAGAAAGAAGCCCAAATTGGAAGAACAAGTCTGAAGCCCCGCGCTATTAGCACGGGTGTGGCGCTAGTAGTGCCAGAAGAACTTTTCAATACAGAGACTCCCACGCTACTAGCGTGGCACTAGCGCTAGTAGCGCCAGCCAATTTTGCCAACCGCTCTAGTAGCGCGGGAGGTACGGGAAAATCTTTATTCTATCTCAGACTGAATTAAAGGAAGATTGAACCAAGATACACAATGAAGATTCGATCAAGATTTCTAAGCAAGGCATAAACTCTATAAATAGAGACTCAGAACTCAGAGACAACGAATCTTTGGCTGGAGAGAATTCTTGGAGGCTCACGCTGGAGATCAGGATTCTGACAGAGTTGAAGAACGAAGACCATTGATCCTTCATCTTCTTTTTCTTTTTCTTTATTGTTTTCATGAATACTTTTTACTTCTTTAATTTGTTTAAGCCAGCTATGTCTGACTAGTTTCTTTTTGTAGTTGGGATCACGGATCCGATGTGAATCCTTTATATTTTCTATAATTTTTTTTAATTTAATTAATTAGTTTGTTTTATTCTACCTGTGTTAATTTTTCCATATCCTGTTTAGAATTGGCCACTCTAAATCATAGGGCTTTGAGGGTTAGATTTCATAATAGACATATTGGGATTTTAATCTGGAAAAGGGTAGAATAACAATTTGTGTATGATCTAGACATAGGCTTACATAGATTGCAGACTCATAATTCATTTGCTTAATTCTTGATTCAAGAGGAATTACTAAGACATTAGGATTCTAATTGGGTTAAAAGGTTGAAATCACTAAGACATTAGGGTTCAACTATTTTAGAGGAAAATAATGAATTGTCTGAGCAAACTAATTAATTAATTATAAAATACAATATAGGAATATAAGGGAGGATCGGAGGTGAAGTGCATCCTGACTACATCCTTTTTACAAATCTCCATCAATTTTCTCGCGTTCTTGGTCTTTTCTTGCATACGTTGGAAATTAATTGTTTTTAATTTTCTATTTTTAATATTATTATGTTTTTAAATTACTTTCACAAATCAAATCAACTTTTATTTTTCAACTTAAGGGGAATAGTTAAACTAGTACTTGATGCATTAATCCTCGTGGAAACGATACTCTACTTATCTCTTTATTACTTGAAACGAACGGTATACTTGCCGATTTCGCAAGAAGTTTTTGGCGCCGTTGTCGGGGATTAATTACGCCAATATTAGTCTTAACTTTCGATCTTTGAGATTGGAATTTTTATTTTTATTTTTATTTTGTTACTAATTGATTTCTCTTTTTTATGCGAGGTAAAGCTAACAAAGAACCTTTACAGTTTGATCCAGAAATTGAGAAGACTGCAAAGAAGAACCAGAAGCTAACCAAGCTAAGGAAGATAGAGGAATCCTCGAGTTCAGAGCCAAAAGCCGAACCTGAGATTGCAGCTAATAATCTACCACCACCGGAGGAGGAATTGATGGAGTCTATCTTGGCTCCACAGTTCACAAGGCCAAATTCCAGCATCATCAGACCACCAATCAATGCCAATAATTTTGATATCTAGCTAGCACTGATAACCCTGGTGGAGAAAAACCTATTTGGCGGAGAAGATTAAGAAGACCCCCATGACTTCATAGACAGATTTCTGAGAATCTGTGACACTACCAAG
Organism: Gastrolobium bilobum; assembly: GCF_033153095.1. Lineage (NCBI taxonomy): Eukaryota > Viridiplantae > Streptophyta > Magnoliopsida > Fabales > Fabaceae > Gastrolobium > Gastrolobium bilobum. The sequence continues at coordinate 123,496 of NW_026895806.1, read as the reverse complement.
CATAACGGGGTGTCAGATGATGCAATTAGATTCTGACTGTTCCCTTTTACTGTAACAGGAAAAGCTCTCGGATGGTTGGATAGACAAGCCCCCAACAGCATCAGAACGTGGAATGAGGTGACAGTCTAATTCTTCGCAGAGCACTTCTCCAGGAAGAAATACAACAAGTTGGTGAACGAAATCACCAACTTCACTCAACATATGATTTGAAGAACTGATTCGAAGAACTGATCAAAAGGTGCCCCACATATGATTTGCCAGACGGGAAGAAGGTCAGATTCTTCTATAATGGAATGACACCATAGTCCAGAATGGTTGTCAATGGTGCAGCCGGTGGGACCATAGGAAGACAGCAGCTCAAACTTAGAGCTGATCGACTTCATGGCGAGGGCTGAGAACGCATCAATGGCAGTTCAACCAATTCAACCAGTTCAACTAAGAAGGGGAATTCTGGAATTGGGAAACAATGATGCATCACTAGCAGAACAAAAGATCATATCTCAACAGATAGCTAGTTTGAATGCTAAGTTGGAAAAGATGCAACTTTCTACAGCTCAAGTTAACTCGTTTGACTGTGAGTATTGCAAAGGAGAGCATGAGGCCAACGAATGCCCAACACTTGTAGGAGATGATTCCTTTCAAGTTAATGGAGTCTGGTATGATCCAAGACCACAACAGAACTTCCAGAGAAACCATAACAATGCTCCAGGAAACAACTTCCAAAGTAGATTTCAAGGGGGAGGTTTAGATTACAAATCCGACCAATATTTACAACCTCCTCCAATTTCACAAACTCCAACATCTGAGCTAGAGAAAGAAATGATACAGTTGACAAAGACAACTGAAGCGTTCATGAACGAGACAAGGATTCATCATAAAAATCGAGGTTCTTCAATCAGAAATTTGGAAATTCAAATCGGGCAGTTGTCAAGACAATTAGCTGAGAGAAGTCCTGGAACATTCCCCAGTGACACTATAATCAATCCAAGTGAGCACTGCAATGCCATCACTACTAAAAGTGAGGATCTAGAAAAAGTGGAAACTCCGACAGGCAAGGATGAGCTCGCTCAAGAAGGCAAGGAAGAAGCAAAAGAGCAATCTCCTGTAGTTCAGAAGAAGCAATGGGATTTCTCACGTTTTGAGAAAACTCCATATCCCATGGGGAGCAAGCAACAAGAGCAAAGGAAGCAATGTCTAAATGTTTAGATATTTTTAAGAAACTGTAAATTAACATTCCTTTTGCAGAAGCTCTGGAGAAAATGCCTTTGTATGCAAAGTTCCTGAAGGAGACATTGTCTAAGAAGCGGAAGCTCACAGAGGATGAACCTGTTACACTAACAGAGGAGTGCAGTGTAATCATACAGAAAAATTTGCCTCCAAAGTTGAAGGATCCAGGGAGCTTTAGTATTCCATGCGCCATCGACAAGACGACTATAAAGAAAGTCTTATGCGATCTTGGTGCCAGCATATATGTGATGCCCTTCACCCTAATGAAAAACCTGGGAATTAATGAAGTAAAGCCAACGAGGATGAAGGTTCAACTTGCCGACCGCTCAACAAAGCAAGCACATGGTATTGTGGAAGATGTGCTCGTCAAGGTAGATAAATTTCTAATTCCTGTTGATTTTATTATTCTTGACATTGATGAAGATGTCAGTGTGCTTATGATCTTCGGGAGGCCGTTCTTAGCAACTTCAGGAGCGCTAATCGATGTACCTAAAGGTGAGTTGATAATGCGTGTGGATGGAGAGCGGGCAACATTCAAAGTACTTAAAAATGAAGCTCCATTGCCTGCATCTCAACCTAAAGATCAAGTTAACTACATTGCGGAGAAGAAGGTCGAGGAAGGGAGTAAGAAGGAAGTCCATCATCAGCATGAAGAAAGCAAGCCAAAGGTTAAGATGGAAAAGCCCAAAAGCAAGGAAAAACTTGTAAAAACTAAGTTTAAAGTTCTTGAGAAACCTCCTCCTCACCCACATGCGTATGATCGTGGAAGGACATAATTCTGGATCAAGAAGACTGAGACATTAATGGTAACATGCTTTCAACCACCATAATCACAAGGGGTACGTCAGGCTCGTGACGTTAAACAAACGCTAATTGGGAGGCAACCCAATAGTAAAATTTTCCTATTTAATTATTTTGTTTGCTTAGGATAGTTTATTTTTAACAAGTCAAGTAAGTGGTGAATTAGTGACCAAATGAAAAAAAGACAGAAGCTCTGCGCTCACAGCGTGAAGTTGGCGCTATAAGCGCCATAAATTACGAATAAATTGCGCTAACAACACGATATCAGCGCTTCCAGCGCCACTAGCCCAAAAATTTCCAGTGAACTCCACGCTGTCAGCGCCAATGTCCTCACTCTTTACCTTGACTTTAGTATTTTTCTTTATTTTGTTATTTTTAGATTATGGTTTAATTATGTCTCCTTTTACATATTGAGTCTTATGATTATTTCGTTTGACGTTTAACAAGTGTGTGTGTTCCACCTGCGCAGAAGTAGTTTCTCTCACTAGTTTAGTTTATTGTTGAGGATAGCAACATTCTAAATCTAGGAATTGGGCGCATACCATATACGATAACTGCCAACTGCGGAATTGCACAACAGAGACGTCTAATAGAAAATTTTTCTGTAAAAGGGGAGATACTTTAACCTTTCTTTTTATTAATTTCTGCTATTTTTAATTCAATTATTTTTATTCAATTTTTCAATTTTTTTAGAAAAATTAAAAAAATACAAAAATAGTGAATTCTTGAACAAGCGTTCCTAGATTTTACAAAGCCTACTCAGTAAGTAATCAGATTGAATTATAAGAAGCATGATATATGTGGAGCATTTAATTGTTTTTATAATCTGAGAGTGATGATTGCTCGTTTGTATAACTGTTTTGATGAAAATTCTTAGATAATGCTTGATGTGAAATTTTAAAATTAGATTCTAGCTTGAACTATAACTGCGAGGATTGAGCCTAAACAAAAATACTTTTTCAGAGAGGTCTCACTGTAGTAGTTTTCTAGAACTTGATCTATTTCTCTAGCTTGCATGCATTACTGACATGATAAAGGCATGTTTATTCTTGTTAACTTAGAGCCAAATAGCCTACATAGAAGAATTTTTCCATTGTTAAGTCCCTTTGAGCCTTAGACCAATTTATTCAAAAACCTGATGAAAGTTACTTAACCATTTCTCCATTGACACACCTTGAAAGAGATTGAAATGCTGATCATAAGAAAAAGTTAAGGTACTTCTCAAAAGAAAAGTTAAGTAAGTTGAAAAAGGAAACAGAAGAATGGTCTGCAAAAATACTGCAAAAATGCAGCTCAAAAGAGAAAAGAAAAAAACATCTGCAAACAAGGGGAGAAAAGAAAAAGGTAGTGGAAAGGGAAAAGAATCCCAAATTAATGAAAAGTGGCAGAATTAAAAGACTGAGAAGAAAGTATTGTCAAAAATCTCAGTATTTCAGTCTCTCAAATTAACCAGCCTCTATCCAAAAGATTCTTACCCCCAAGCCAGGCCAAGTTATAACCTATCAAAGACCTTTTGATCAGTTTTTGCATGTCAAATGAGTTCCTCAATTTTAGGAATTTGAGAATATGATCAAGCCTATGGAATCACTACTACACTGATGTAATGAGTGTGAAACCTTCAAACACTATAATGATGAGAGTTACATATTTATCCAGTGAGGAACATTCAAGTTATGATCTTAATTTCTTGATAAAACTGAAAAGCATTGTTTAGAGTTTTTCAACAATGAAGTTATACATGCATAGCAGTCTGATCTCTTAAGATATTTGTGTTCCATGTTTTCCCTCCACAGAATTCATCCTTGCTTAAATCTTTGATCTAGTACATTACTGAGGACTACAAAGTTCAAATCTGAGAATTGTTTGATATGCCTCCAACATATATATGATTTTAAGCCAAAAAGAGAAAGAATCTTGATCAATCTTGGATAAAAAGGCTAAAATTATTATTAAATTGATAAATCTTAATCAGATATCTTGTCATTGATTTTCTACTAATTTTGTAGGAAAACAGACCGGAAAGAAGCCCAAATTGAAAGCACAAGTCTGAAGCCCCGCGCTAGTAGCGCCAGAAGAAATTTTCAATACAGAGACTCCCACGCTACTAGCGTAGCATTAGCGCTAGTAGCGCCAGCCAATTTTGCCAACCGCGCTAGTGGCGCGGGAACCACACTAGGAGCACCAACCTGCAATATATTGAATAAAACTCCCACGTTATTAGCGCCAAACTAGCGCTAGTAGCGCGGGAGGTAGGGGAAAATCTTTATTCTATCTCAGACTGAATCAAAGGAAGATTGGACCAAGATACACAATGAAGATTCAATCAAGATTTCTAAGCAAGGCATAAACTCTATAAATAAAGACTTAGACCTCAAAGACAAAGAATCTTTGGCTGGAGAGAATTCTTGGAGGCTCACGCTGGAGATCAGGATTCTGACGGAGTTGAAGAACGAAGACCATTGATCCTTCATCTTCTTCTTCTTCTTTTTCTTTATTGTTTTCATGAATACTTTTTATTTCTTTAATTTGTTTAAGCCAACTATGTCTGGCTAGTTTCTTTTTGTAGTTGGGATCACGGACCCGATGTGAATCCTTTATATTTTCTATATTGTTTTTATAATTTAATTTGTTTGTTTGTTTTATTCTACCTGTGTTAATTTTTCCATATCCTGTTTAGAATTGGTCACTCTAAATCATAGGGCTTTGAGGGTTAGAACTCACAATAGACATATTGAGATTTTAATCTGGAAAAGGGTAGAATAACAATTTGTGTATGATCTAGACATAGGCTTACATAGATTGCAGACTCATAATTCATTTGCTTAATTCTTGATTCAAGAGGAATCACTAAGACATTAGGATTCTAATTGGATTAAAGAGTTAAAATCACTAAGACATTAGGGTTCAACTATTTTATAGGGAAATAATGAATTGTCTGAGGAAACCAATTAATTAATTATAAAATACAATATAGGAATATAAGGGAGGATCGGAGGTGAAGTGCATCCTGGCTACATCCTTTTTACAAATTTCCATCAATATTTTCTCGCGTCTTGGTCTTTTCTTGCATGCGTTGGAAATTAATTTTTTTTAATTTTCTGTTTTTAATTATTATTCTGTTTTTAAATTACTTTCACAAATCAAATCAATTTTTATTTTCCAACTTAAGGGGAATAGTTAAACTAGTACTTGGTGCGTTAATCCTCGTGGGAACGATACTCTACTTATCACTTTATTACTTGAAACGAACGATATACTTGCCGATTTCGCAACAATGACCATGGGGGCAACTCGCCAGTTGGATCATAACAACTCAAACTCATTCCTAACTCGGCTCACGGAAAGCATACAATATCTCACCGGGTTCGTGCTCAACCCGCCAAGATAAGGGGCAATGAAGTCTTCGGTTGAAAAATTCAAAGCTGCAAGAAGCATATGCATGATGAGTTCATGAGAACTAGGATGTTTTCAACAGAAACTCGAATCAATGCACAAAGGAGTTCACCCCGGCAACCCGAACACCCAGGTAGCCTGGCTAAAGGGCAACTGTTATGGACCTCATATAAGGGGTCCATTGACCGACAGGCCCAATGAGGAGCAATCTAAGATTTAAATCAATCGTAACAATGGAAAGATATCATCAAAGATACCGATCCTAATACGACAACATGACAAATGGGCTTGGACTCTTATCAGAGGCACTAAAGGTCCATATTCTACTCCTATAAATAAGAGGTAAAACCTAAAGGTACGTTACGCTCTCTCTTACTGTCATGTTGTCACTGTGCGTACACACACACCACAGATTTCTTTCTTTCCTTTTTCCTCCAAACTCCCAAACAAAGCTTGATTCGGGGTTTTACACCATGTTTCCATATATTAATGTGTATACATATTGAGAAATATTGATATAACTTTTTTTTAAAAGATATAAACATCACTTAGTTTAGTTTTTTTAATTTTAAGAAAATTGATTTAATTATGCAAAAATATCTAAATGTATTTATTTTATTAAAATAGAGTAAATATCATTTTTGGTCCTCAACAAATTTCACGATACCCTTTTTAGTCCCTAGCAAATAAAAAGGCCCATCGTGGTTCCAAAGATATTCAAAATGGACTCATTCAGTTGAAATTATGGTCCCCCACAAATTTAAAAAAGACTCATATTAGTCCTCAAAAGGACTCTAATGGGTCCATTTTAAATTTTTTAAAGACCACGATAGGCCTTTTTATTTGCTAGAGACTAAAACGGACCTCGTAAAATTTGCTAGGGACCAAAAAGAATATTTACTCGTTAAAATATTGAATCAACGTAGAATCAATCTTGTAATATGTCAGAACCTAACAAGTCGAGGCTAGCTTGGGTACACAAAATCGACATGATCAATTATCAGGTCAGGTTAAATCTACCCGTATGAGATGAGGTTTTGGTTTCTTGTTCAAAAAACACAATTTGAACGATAAAGAATTGATTAAATCAAAAAGTTTACAATGTTATGTGAAAAATAATTTATACGCACACAATATAAAAATGCATTTTTTTAAGATTTAAATATGGAAAGTAAATTTTTAATTAGAAGAACGCTTGTTGCAGGAATCGATTTTGATACCACGTAATTAATTAATTCAATCCAAATCTTTAAATTGATAGAAAAAAAAATTATAGGATACCAAAAAAAAAAAAATACTTTTATTAATTTATTATATTAGTTATTCCTTAAGACGGGAAATTTTTTGAGACCAGACAAAATCCAAATCTGTAATACTCTTTTTATATTATAAGAAGAAACAATACTTTCAGAGTTTCAGATATTATGTTATAGAACTTTATTAATTTCATGTAATAAAAAATAAATTTTTTCATGCTATAAAATAGTTATGTGTGGAATTCATTTACTTATAAAAAAAATACAAAAATTGATGTATATGTGAGAGAGAAAAATATTTTTTGAACTATTTAAATAAATAAAAAATCATTTTTTGTCATATAAATTGTTAATTGTATACTTTTTATACGCATATTTTTTATCAACATTTTATTAAAAGAATTAAAGAAATAAATAGAAAGGAAAGGTTGTGTCACTCCTATGATAAGACAGTGCAGGCCGGTGATAGAGGCGGCAGATGCTTTTGTCAATCCTCTCTTGCCCTTTCTTCATCACTGGTTTTGTTAAATTAAATTTAGAGAGCTTTTCTTTCTTGTTTTGGGTAACGGGGTCCCCAAAAATTCTCTTTCCGACTTCTAAGATCTTTCCTTGCTAGTGTTAAATTAAATTTGACAAGAGCTTGTCAATGCTCTCTTGGCCTCTCTTCATCAATGGTTTACGTATAATTATTTCTGTACTGTTTTACGTACAGTAATGATACATGTATGATTATGATTTTTCACATTTAATATTTTTATCTTTTATATGATTATGATTTCTTGTATTTAATGCTTTCAAGTATATATATGGCAAGTATTTAATTGGTGCACGTACAGCAACTGCAGAAATATAAACATATATATATATATATATATATATATATATATATATATATATGAGATCAATGGTGTCACATACTTGTAAATCAGAGTCGTTGATCTTTTTTGATCTAACGGCTCTCAGATGAGATGTCAAACTTTAAATTTGACACCGGTGTCAAAGGATCTGCCTCTATATATATATATATATATATATAAGCAAGATATTTTTACACCAGTGTAAGAGTTTGAAGTCTTACACTCAATCTTGACCATTGATCCACTTGTATCAAATGACTCACATCACTAAAAATTTGAGCCCTTAGATATAACTGTGATTAACGGATAAGATTAAGAATGTAACTTACACAAGTGCAAAACGATCCTGACCCATATATATATATATATATAGAGAGAGAGAGAATAACATCTGTCATTTCAAAGGATATAAGCTTCTATCATTTTAGATCTTAACCGTTGATTTCCGTCCATCAACGGTTATAATTTATTGGATCAAAATTATTAATTAATTAATAATAAATTTGGCCCATTAAGTTTGATCCAATAGATTATAACCGTTGATGGACGGAAATCAACGGTTAGGATCTAAAATGATATAAGATTATATCTTTCTTTCTTTTTTGGTACAAGAGATTATATCCTTTAAAAGGATAGATGTTTTTTCCACGCACACACACACATATATATAGAAGGATCCGTTTACAAACTTTCTCTTGATTGAAGTATATGGGGAAGTATGACCAGTCATACACTCTTGATTGAAGTATGACCGGTCATACTTAGAGTAGTTTGTAAGAGTTTGTAAACAAAAAGTTTGTAAATATAACATTTATCTATCTCTCTCTCTCTCTCTCTCTCTCTATATATATATATATATATATATATATATATATATATAAGGTTAGATCATTTTACACTAGTGTAAGTTACACTCTTAATCTTGTCCGCTAATTCCACTTATATCTAACTTTTACACCATATATATATATATATATATATATATATATATATATATATATATATATAGAGAAATAATACTCTCATTTTACATGAGATAGTTGTCTCATTTTCTCTCACTTCAAAAATCGCACCCCCTCCTTTTTTTTCTTTTTTTTTAATGGTGGACCCCACTTGAATTCTCTTTGTAGCATGAGAGAACTATTCTCATGCAACATGAGAGTAATATTCCCCCACACACATATATATATATATGGAATATGATCTTTTGATATGGATATTAAATTTTAAAATTTGACAGTAAATCCTAATATTTGATTTTCATCAATTAACGATTATCATTTACTGAAAATTAATATTAATTAATAAGTTTGATACCCAATAAATGATAATCGTTGATTGACGAAAATCAACAGATATGATTTAATGTCAAACTTCAAAATTAGACACCGGTGTAAAAGATCATGTCCCTATTATATATATATATATATATATATATATATATATATATATATATATATATATAATTTCAATCAATTTATCATTTCAATTAAAATTTTAAACCCTGATAAAAACGAACGCTTGTTAAGATATATTGTTATATGGTTACCACTTACCATACAATTCTGAGGCACATGGAAATTGGCGGCAACCGCTCAAAATTGGTCGTTTTCCATTCAATTCTTGAAAAGGAAATAAATCTGTGTCATTAAAGTGAAAGAGAAAGAGCGTGTGCAAATGCATATATATGCAATCGTGTCCGACTAAAATTCAATGGTTGATTAATGTCATATATTGTTGACGTCTTATTGTGAAATAAATATTTCTCAAATATAAATTTTGACAGAATAAAAAACGAGCGATGGATTTAAAAATTCTCATGCAAGGTTTTCCGTATGATAAAACAAGTTGAATAGAAATAAATAATTTCAAATTTCACTTTACACCTTTAATATATGTGAAATATTTTTCTCCTTTTACATAAGAGAAGAATTATCTTCTACTGAGACAAAAAAGTAGGGTCATCAATTAGAAAACAAAAATAAAAACTTGCCACAGAATTCGATCTATGTGTACTGTGTAGGAATCAAATCTTATGTTATGTAAAAGGAGAGAAATATTTTCATATATATATATATATATAGTGAGTGTCCAGTGACTGGATATAAAATTTGATCCAGTACACTATGTTCTCCCGGGAGAACACCGTCCATTATAATATTTAGTGCACTTTGTTCTCGCAGGAGAACTTAGTGCACTGGACGGTCCAGTCATTGAATTTTCAATTTTTCCATATATATATATATATATATATATATATATATATATATATGAGCTTTATTTTTCTCCAGCTGCTTAACGTTCAGCAAATAAATTTGAAAAATCATATTCTTACAAAAGTGGGTGAAAGCATTAAATGCAGGAAATTATAACCAATCAAATATGTAAGATTTATTGCTGGACATCCAGCAGTCGGAGAAATAGTTTTACCTATATGGGCTTTTTCAAGTTTCTTGTAATAAAGGAAGAGGGATAAAATGAGAATCATAACTATTCAAAGTTGAATCAATTAATATAAGGAAATAAATAAACAAAACGACGTAGTTTTTGACTAGACGGAGATAAATATATCTCAAGACTTGAGATATATTTATCTCCGTCTAGTCAAAAACTACGTCGTTTTGTTTATTTATTTCCTTATATTAATTGATTCAACTTTGAATAGTTATGATTCTCTTTTTCTCTCTCTTCCTTCATCATCATTGATCCGTTTTTGTACAGTTATGATTTAGTAACTGGAGATAAAGTTATCTCAAGTAACTTAAGAAACGATAAGCCCCTATATATATATATAGGATTCGTTTTTTCTACAAAAAAATGAGGATAAGTTATCTGCATTGAGTCCAAAACGACATCGTTTTGGGCGAAAATCAATGTGTTTTTGTAATTTTAATTTATTTCAAGTTTATAATAGTCTTTATAATTATAATTTTTTAATATTTTAACACCAAAACGATGTCGTTTTGGGAGTAAATGCAGATAACTTATCTGCAGTTACTGTAGAAACATTTTTTTGATATATATATATATATATATATATATATATATATAGGTAAATGATTTCTCCAGTCAATGAAGATGAATTTTCTCCGGTGAGCCCAAAATGACGTTATTTTGAGACGAAAATTAAAGTGTTTTTATAATTCTAATATATTGCAGGATTATATTAGTCTTTATTATTATAATTTTTCAATTTTATAACCTCAAAACGACTTCGTTTTGAGCTCACCGAAGATAACTTTATCTCAGGTGATTGGAGAAATACTTTTCCCTATATATATATATATATATAGGGGCAGGATATTCTTACAACAGTGTAAGAGTTAGAAGTCTTACACTCAATCTTGAGCATTGATCCACTTGTATCTAATGGCTCACATTACTAAAAAATTAAAGCCCTTGGATATAAATGAGAACAATGGTCTAGATTGAGAGTGTAACTTACACTGGTGTAAAATGATCCTAACCCATATATATATATATATATATATATATATATATATATATATATATATATATATATATCCTTTGACACCGGTGTCAAATTTGAAGTTTGACACCTCATCTGAGAGCCGTTAGATCAAAAAAGATCAATAGGATCCTTTGACACCGGTGTCAAATTTGAAGTTTGACACCTCATCTGAGAGCCGTTAGATCAAAAAAGATCAATAGGATCCTTTGACACCGGTGTCAAATTTGAAGTTTGACACCTCATCTGAGAGCCGTTAAATCAAAAAAGATCAACGACCCTGATTTGTAAGCATGTGACACCATTGATCTTTTTTGATCTAACAGCTATCAGATAAGGTGTCAAACTTCAAATTTGACACCGGTGTCAAATGATCCTACCTCATATATATATATATATATATATATATATATATATATATATATATATATATATATATATATATATGAGAAGGGATCTTTTGACTCTAGAGTAAGACTTACAACTCTTACTCTCCATCTCAACCGTTGATTTCCGTCTATCTAATATTCAAGAAATATATCTAGCCACACTTGATTCATTCATCAAAGGAGATACCCTAGATTTTTTGGAACATCCTTATTTGTAAGACTCTACATGTATGTTTATTTTCATATACATTTCATTTCTTGCCCGTTCACTTTTCTTATTTTATTTGAGCACGTACAACAACCCTCAAATCTTCGAACACAGCTTCATTATCTTGTCCAAATAAATATATTTGAGCATGTAGAAAATATAAACTGAAGATACATTTTATTATTTGTTTACAACCCAAAAACTATTTATTATAAACTTGTAATTACATTCAGTACACAAAAAGTTAATATTCAGTTCCTCTAATAAGAAAGAAAATATTATTCAGTAACTGTGGATGAATTTTTGAAAAAAAACTATCATTTTTTTAGAAGAATTTTTTGAAAAAATTAAAATTATTTTGGATATAATATATAAAAGATATTTTTTAATTAAAAAATTATTTGAATATTAAAATTTATGTATAAAATTATTAAAAGGGGCATATAAAAATAATTAATTATGAAAGCCAAATTTGATAGTGACGGTGAGGACGGCAACAACAGTGGCGACAAGAGGTGGTGATGGTAATATCAAGATTGAATAAATTTGAATTTTGATAAAAATATTAATTTTTAATTTATTTTAAACTAAAAATTTTGGTTTAAAAAAAAAGTGACTGTTTTTTTTTAATAACTTTTGCTTTTTAAAAAAATGATATGAAGTGTGAACTGATAGAATTTGTATATAGCTTGATTTAGTTTCTTAAAAATTGCAGTCACACTTTAGTGTGTGACTAATATTTGTTCGAATATTTCGAATTCGCGCACACTGTAGTTTAAATTAAGTCAATAATTGATATTTATCAAAAAAAAAAAAAAGTCAATAATTATATTTAGGTTATAGAACATCTCCAACTCCAAAGAATACGTAGGGAAATAATTAAGAAGTCTTTATCACTAAGCATTACCAAATCGATTGTTAATTATTCTCTTGAAAAATCAGTACTACACTTGATGTTGACTAGAAGGCTAGACATGATTATGGGTTACGTATGTGGCATCTCCTAATCAAAAGAAATTGCGTTGAATTCACAATTTCTTGAGGCTCTGGCTTTTTTCTAATAGATTATCGTCATCGATTTCGCAGTAAAGTAAAAAGATAAACGAGAAAAAGGAAATGATGGTACTAAACTCTAATCCTTCTTATCTTTTGAGACTTTAAGCTTGTTTTGAATGATTAATAATCAGTCAATGATACCTAATTTTTGTAAAGATTCTCTCAAGTGGGACTCCATTTAATACAGTAGTCAATGATCTTCTGCACTTATAGGCTCTTAAATATGGCTCCTTTTTATTCTTGTCTTTTACCTAAGGTCAACAAAAGTTAGCTGCATCTCCTGTTTCATGGCATGCTCACGAGAACTATCCTTCGCTACTGGGTTTCTTAATGAAAAATATTCTAACAGTTCAGTTTGTGTGAGTTTTGAAAGTGAAGGATTATACGCAGTCAAATGGGATGTGAAAAAGCAAGAGAGAACATAGAGACTGTTCCACTAACGGAAAAGCCACTTGACGTAAACATATAAAAATTAGATCAATACCTTCCAATATTATCTCTCAAAAAAATTTGCAAGGTATTGAATTTATAGATTCTCCTGCTTATGGGTTTTACTTAGCTTATTAATAATTAATACGAGACTCCATTATACTTGAATATATATTCTAACAAAAAGTGGAATATTATTCATTTTTTGTATTCAAATTTTAATGAATTTTAACTTTTTTATTACTTTATATATATTTTTTAAATATAAGTGTGATCATAAAAGTCTGAAATTTTAAAATAAACACATGTAGCTCTCCATGAGGAGCTTCTAAGTCTCCATGATTGTCTTCACTTTCATTTGAGCAGCAAATTTAATGGGCTAGTTCACAAAAGTCTTTAACTTGAAATTGACCTGCTATGCAATCTCTATCCCAACTTTTTGGTAACTAAAATTCCCACATTGCTTAATTCGCTAAACTTCTTACTTGATAGCGATTATGTTTTGCAATATCACATGGTTAGAAGCTTAGAGGCAGGGGGGAAATTAGGCAGTGCCAAAAATCCGGTCAAATAAAATTAAGTGGTGCTAATATTGTATTATTTTTAAAAATTCAACTAATATTAAGGTTGTATCAACTTTTTTTTAAAAAAATCTATCCCATTTGAAAAAATTAGGTGGCGCCAAGGCTCCACCTACCTCCCAAGTGGCTCCGCCACTATTTAGATCTTTCACAATTGGCATGGTATGACAGCTTTAAAAGAACTAAAAAATTGAATTGAACTATAAACTAAACTGAACTGCTCTTTAAATAACTAGTTTTTGAAAATCAGTTCATGAACCGAATCGATTTTAAAAGAATCAGTTCAAGAACCGAACCGAACCATTTTCGAATCGAATCGAACCGGTTTCAAACCAAATCCAATTGTTCTATCTCTTTTTTTTTTTTTCTCATAATAGTGTTCGATCCGAACCGATTTTGAACCAAACCAAACCGTTTTCAAATCGAACCAAAACGTTTTCAATTCGAACCAAACTGTTTAAATCAATTCGGTTTAGCTCTTAAAAAAATTAAATTCAATGCACACCTAATGAGAGCAAGCTAGGGCCGAGAATCAAACAACTCTAAATAAAAGGATAAAATTCGCATTTTATTTAGTGTGTTTGATTGATATACATGTTTAGATCTAAAAATAAAAGGATAAAATGAAATGTTAGAAAAAGTTATATAACATAACAAAAATTGTTTGTCTAAAAAATTATTTGTCTAAAAAATTATTTGTCAATTACTGAGAGTGAAACAGTAAGAAATATATTTATAAATCTTTTTAATGACTTTTCATTAATTAGATTAACGAAATGGATTATAAGAAATCAAGTTAGGTAAATATTAAGATTATTGTAAATCGATCATATTATCTATCCTGCAAGATAAAATTTAACTATATGAAGTTAAATAACAATAATTTATATTTGATCTCATAAGTGAATTTTTGTAACTTGATATTAGGTTATTTGTTTGGCTAAAAAATATTTTGATTTAATTGGAAAAATAAAAACAACTAATTGAATTCGTTTTCTATTCTTGTTATAAAGATATAATATAAAAATCTTTGATATGATCTTAACCTAATCAGTTTAATTTTTTTTGTTAAATTAATTCTTTATATAGTATTAGAGTTTTTGTGATCAAATTGTCATGAATTCAATTCTCATCACCCCATTACATTAATGAATAGTTAAATATTATGAAGTTTATTAACATAGATAAACAAGACCTTCACCTAAATAATTTACTTTAAGGTTGAATTGGTTGTTACAATTATGAAATCTCTTTTATTTTTGGATAGATTATAGAATCAGTTAAATTTTTTAGACGAGATGGTTCGAGTATATCTGACCGATTCATTAGCTTTTTCTATCAAACCGACAGATTCAGTTTAATTTTTGAATAAATGTTTTTCCCTTTGCAGATTTGTTCTAAATTTAAGAATTTTTTTAACATAAACTTATCTATTTTTTATTTAGATTAAACTTGTTATATATATTTACAAAAAAAAAAAAAAAAACTTGTTATATATAACACAAATGCGTCTAAACTTGACTGAAAAATTATTGGGAGGAGTAGTTACTATGGGGTTGCATTTTCTCATGCAACATGAGAGGAGCTTTTCTTCTACACACAATCAAGTGGGCTTACTAGTTTAAATAAAAAAAGAAAATGAAAGAAAATATTAACACGGAAATCGAGCTCTGACTAACATGAGAGAGGGCTATTCCTACAACATGAGATTTATTTATCCCAGTTACTATATATGAAAATATTAATTTAAACCTGTTTGGATATTGGACATTTTATTTATTTCTAGATTGTTAGAGAGTAATATAAATCAATAAAAAAACTCTCACCTAATATTTTAAAATTTTGGATTGAAGTGATTCTTTACATGATATCAAAGTTTCGGTAACCACAAGGTCACGAGTTTGATCTTCACTGCCCCCCACATGTGGAATTAAGTAAACATAAGGTTAACCAAAAAGGAAAAAAAAATTGAACTTATGTAATATCCACACCTTAAATTCAAAGAACTTTTATTTGAAGAGTGTGTTAGAGAATAATACAAAGCATTAAAATACTCTCACCAATACCTTAATATGTATTTTATATTACAAAAAACCAAATTCAGCTTGTTTTCTGTGAGATCTGGCTGTTCAGGTCTGAATTTGAACTTAGGGGAGGAAACTTCTCTGAACATCCACATCAACTAATTAAGGTGAGTGAATGAGTTGTGAATTATGCTGCAAAGTTAAATAGACTATGTCGGTAGAGTGATGTTAACAAGATTGAGCTGGTTACAGCAGCAGCCAATTCCTGTTCAATATGACTATTCCTTACTTCTTAGTAATGCAAACAAAGCTGTGCCTTTGCCATTCATATATGATATGATCAGCATGTGTGCCGCCATGCATTCCGATATATTCCCCATGGATTCTTAATTTCTTCAACTCTTCCCCTTGCATTTATTTCATTTGCTTATTTATTTATTTTCCTTCCAATCCTCGACCTTGGTTTTGTCACTTCACGTGTAGGAAGGGATTACCATAAAATAAGAAACCTAAGTCATTTAAACCATTAAAAAAATAATATTGAAAGCAATCAACACGAGCATGAGCAAACCAATGCAATTATTTAATACCTCTCATCAAATCGAAGTCTTACATCCAAGATTAATTAAATTAATTTCGTACAAGTAATTGAATTAGACCCCCTTTTATTTACAGTTATTATACATGTTTTGATTTATTTTTTTCAGAGTCATTTTTTTAAATTAATGGGAGCTACCTTAAACAACGTTATACGAAAAAGTCCAAGCCAATTCCACTCGAGGGATAGAGAGATTCCCGGAGAACCGTGCGTGGGCTTAATATTAAACCCATTAGCTTAATATCAAACCCATTAATTATCTCAATTGATTAATGTATCTTTAAATCTTAATCACGATATCTTCCGAATAAAAAAAATGAATTATACGTGCAAGACAACTCAGCTCGCTCTATATTGTTTTATTCAAATTATTTGACTTAAAAGGAAAAAGAGTGAGATTGATGGAACGGTTATTTACCTTTGTGAGCGGAACTCATTATTATTATTTTAAGGAAAGCTTTTTCCCTATTGTCGTTTTTCGTATTCAACTTTTTTTTATTTAAAATATTCATCTTCTTATTGGTTAATTAAACAAATAAATTTAAAAAATATATATAGAAATTAATTTAATAAGTTATAAAAAAATTTGAGTGGCAATAGATATTTCTTGATATCATTATATAATGTAATAATTTCGGATATTATCGTAAAAATTCTTTATTTTTTATTTTATCTATTTGGAGACAGCTATATGCTTGTGACGTTCGTTCTCGTATCTCTTTTATATAAAGTCTATAATGCCCATGCTAGTGAAACCCCATAACACCAATATACCATGTCGTTTTCATAGGGGAGGAACAATGATGAAAGTCAATGGAGTTATTTTGTATTACCACGCAGGTGCTAACTTTAGTCCTGTGCGTAAACATGGGATGCATCCTGGATGGTTTTACCAACATTAAAAAAGTGAACAACATTCTATTCTTTTGGCACCAGTCTAATTTTTTTAGAAATCAATTTATATGTACTCTAAATTTTTTTATAATATTATTTGATCATACATTTATTTTACAAATATTATTTTACATTATTTTTACATTTTTTTTACTCCAATCATATATTATTTGTTAATTTTAAAATTTTGTATTTTAACAAACTTAGTGCTTTAAATACAGCGCCGCGTAATCCTCCAATGACACTGATGCATTTCCAAAAGTTTTTACTTACTTGAGATTACGCTTAGAAATAAAAATTAATATGTAAAATGAATAATTATAGATATAGTTAGTTTAAATTTAAAATATTATTTGATTAACAAAAAAATATTATTTAGTGCTTTTAAATCATACTTAGTCATTAAAAATCAACACCAAAGTATCTTAAGTTTTTCGACACCAAAACTCCGAGGCATTTACTTTTTTTTGATGCATGGACATGTCTTTTTTTAGGTTGTCTTTCAGAACGTGTAGGAGCAGAGGTAGTAGAGTGTGCTTGTGTAGTTGAATTATTAGAATTAAAGGTATGTATAATTTGGGTTTCTTTTAATATATTTTTAAAATTTTCATTTACCATTCCTTCTCTTGGCATGCTAAAAGGATACCATAAATTAGTTTTTCATAGGATGAGCAGAGTGAAGAAGATATCCCAACACGCGGAAGGTCTTCATTAGATAGTAATCACCCTTGAATTGGGTTATGTGTATTCAATATTTTGCTATGATTTTAGATTGTGTAAAGTAATAAATATATTATTAGAGACTCGTATGGATTTTAGAGTTTTAAAATGGATTTATTTTATGTGTTCTTGTTGTGGATAATTGTAAATTTCCTAATCTTTCTCGTTTACACAACATTGAATCAAATTTATATCTTTTATGAATGTGTACAATTATAGTGAGACATATTCTACTATGAATGTTGTTATGCCCTTCATTAGATAAAAGAACACTATGTAAGTTTTTGTTTCGCTATACATTAATTTAACTTCATATTATAGTATATGGGTGTTAGAGTGTATTTATATTTTTACTTATTTAAAAAAATATTAACCAAGTGCGAGCATGAATATAACTATGATTGGTGTGCTATAGTGTTGCTTTTGGATAATTAGTATTTAGTAATTATTTTCAAGGAAATGTTAAAAGATCTAACAAATAAATAATAAATTGGCTAACAAATGATCATGTGACAGGGCCCAATTCTAAAATTATGATATATAAACCTTTCAAATTTTGATAATTATTATTTAGTGGAGGTTTAAACCTGCCAAAATAATAAATAAATTGTAACAGTCAATGCTCTCCAAAAAATGATAATTTTTGTGGGGATATTGTGGAGGTTAGTAAACTCCCGAAAATAATACAATATTTGTGGGGTTTTAAATCTCCAGAAAGTATAACATTTGTGGGGGCCTGGAACCTCCAGAAAATACTCCAACAAATTGTGGTGGTGCATACAAAGAGGCCACAAAATATGTTGTGACACATGCAAAAGTGGGGGTTCTAGTGAATGCCATAAATGTCTTTTGTGAAGATCAAAGACAGCCACAATATAAAAATATGACCCCATGCTTAAATTTTTGTAGTGATAATTAGTATTTTAAATTTTCATTTTCCTTGGAGCTAACTTGGGATTGAATTCTTCTTTGATAAAGTATAACTGAATAGCTATATACATCGTTTTAAAGTTGATTCCCTAAAGCGATCTAATTTTGATACGTTAATTAAATGTTGACACAGCCCATTCAAAAGCTTATTTTAATTATTTTATGACATGTATTGTTAATTTGTTACGTGTTTAATTTTGATACGAAAGAATGACAAAAACATTCGGTAAATTAAGGACACACAATGAAAAATAAAATAAGTCGTCATGTCTTTTGAATATTAAAATAAAATAATGCACTCATTCTCTGCCTATTATAATTAGTTTCATATATTCCATCAAGAAGACAACATAAAAAAATATGCAAAGAGATTGATAAATGATTTTATTATTGTAATTCATACAATTTGAAGAACTGATTTTTGCATGTAAAAGGCTAGTTCATCTTGGTATAAGCCTATTAATAAAAAAAATCACTAATTATTAAAAACCTTATTTATATTCTTGATGCATAATTGTTAATGGAATGGTATTACCTTAAAAAAAGTTAATCGATTATTTTGCTAAATTTGTTTTTCTATTTGTATTATTTATTGTCGGTTCCGTGCTAATTTAAGACCTTTCAATATTAATTAATTAGGATACCAAAAAAAAAAAACTTTCAATATTGCTACGATAATATGATAGTATTAAGTCAATACTTAATTATTTGAGTGATAAGAGTTTAATTTTTCTTAAATTAAATTTTAAATTTGAATTTCTTTGATTGAAAAAAAATAACTCAACCAAAATTAATTAGCGTCCAAAGTGACATCTGAATATTGAAACTCCTATACCAAAACAAAATAATGCTACTAGGGCAGATGACTAATTTGTTGAAGAGGTGGTGTTCATGTTATACAAATAAAATGGATTATGTTGTATACCGTATTAAAAAAAAGGTAGTGTTTATGAGTTAATGTGTTTAAATTATTCAGTAATTTCTAAATTTTGACTATTGAAAGTTATTCAATATTTTTCCATTACAAAAATAAAATAGAGACGTAAGCTCTCACATTTTTCGTACTAGATATATAAATACGGAGGCTTGAGTGATTATGTTGCATCTATTTGGTTGGATAAGGACGCCCACAATTATGCAAACATTAGAGGATGGCGATAGATTTAAAGATTTGAAGACCAAAACTTGTATGATAGCTGGCTCATTCATACTCGTACCATATGGTAAATAATGGAATCGATCATTATAAATTTAGAATAGATGCTGTCATTACTACAAGTCTACAAGTGGGGTAGATCGGCCGACTGCATAAGTAAACGAGTTTGATTGAACTATGTGTGGAAACACATATCTCACTCTTAGAATGAAAACAGTCACTTATGATTGGACGGTCATGATGTCATCATTCCACACATCACATCACTTCACTTCACTGCACATCATTCATTCATTCACTCGCCTAATACCTTCAAAAAGGAGTGTTATTTTCACATTACATATTAAACATTCTTAAGTTAACATTTTTCAAATGTTAAGGAAATTCGAGTTACAATACATTTATAATCTCAAGGTCTTGAGCATCTATGGACTACATAAGTGGAGAGAATTCTTTCAAGTTGAAAGAAATGTTTTTGGCATGTGCATATATTAGCTCCTATTTTTCAAACTTTGTTAATTGACTATATAAATACAAAAATTATCTCACATAATTTTCATATACCTTTTATGTTTGAATGTGCTAATCCTGCTATAACATACTTTACATGTACACGAAGATAAATATTTCTAAACATCATTTTTAATGTTTGGATCAAAATGTGGTCCCCACTTGCATCTATCTCTTGAGATCAAGCCGTGCAAGGGGAATCATGAGATTCCTTTCAACACCCATTCCAGTACACATGATAACACCTCATCAAAACACCACCATCCATCCATTCATGACTCGCGAGAAAAACAACCATCTCTTTCTCGTCGATTTCACTCAAAGTTTCAATGGATAAGATCACTATATCACACCGCCCATCCAACGGCTTTAACTCGCCTATTGCCACGTGTCTCCGCCATGATCGCCAATCACATTCTCTTCACAAAAAACCCCGCACAGTCCCACATCACACCACCTATTTAACTATAGTTAATTTGCAACCTCATAGGGTACAAACACAGACTCCTTATCTCTCTATCCTTCAATCTCTCTCTCTCTCTCTGCGTGTATCTGGCAACTACAACTACAAGCTCATCAATGGCGTCTCAGATCTAAGAGATTCACTTTGAAACAGTGACTGTGAAGGTTCGTGCGATATTCATCGAGAAAAGGATACCGTCTCGTTGCTTCCACATGCAGAGACTGAGAGTTGCGTACTCGTTCCCTGAGGAGGTCCTCGAGCACGTCTTCTCATTCATTCGCTGCGACAAGGACCGTGGCTCGATCTCGCTGGTGTGCAAGTCGTGGTACGAGATCGAGAGATGGTGCAGGCGGAGGGTGTTCGTCGGAAACTGCTACGCCGTGAGTCCGGCGAAGGTGATTAAGCGGTTTCCGGAGGTGAGATCCATCTGCCTGAAGGGGAAGCCGCACTTCGCGGACTTCAATTTGGTTCCCGAAGGTTGGGGCGGTTACGTTTGCCCTTGGATCAAGGCCATGGCCGTTGCATATCCCTGGCTCCAAGAGATCAAGCTCAAGAGGATGGTCATCACCGACGACAACTTGGACCTCATCGCTAAATCCTTTAAGAACTTCGAGGTCCTCGTGCTCACTTCATGTGAGGGTTTCACTACCGATGGACTTGCTGCCATTGCCGCCAATTGCAGGTTTTCCATTTCGTTTAGTTTTATTTATTTATTTACTTATTTCGTTCCTCTACATCTTCACATTTGGCTTATTTATTCTCCTTTTTGAAACCGCAAAGTGAAATGAAGTGTTAAAATTATGCCTTTTTATCTTTCTGCCTGCATCCACGTGTACTTGCGGAGTCATGATACCCAAATCAGGGGTTCTGATGGGAAAAATTACAATCCAAAAATTAAAATATATTTTGAAATTTTCAAAATAAATAAATAAATGTGTTATTTACAAACAGAGTAATTTAACAATCGTATTATGGTTTCTGACGAATTTTTCTTGGGGAAGGTCTATGGTGAAATAGACGGAAGTATTAATTTCCTTTTTGTCCAATCTTTTGTATTATGCCAGGGTGCATCTGAAATGTTAAATATGTCAATATTGGGTCATTGTCAATGACAATAATGTCAAAATTTGGCTCGATGTGGTTCAATTTACTGCATTCTATTTTTAGTTAAAAACCTATAGAACGCCTGGTTTCCGAAGTGGAGTGCAGTGCCCCTTAAACTTAACATTTCATTGATAAATCTACTGTCTGCTGCTTATGAATTGTAGGAATTTGAGGGAGTTAGACTTGCGGGACAGTGAAGTGGAGGAAATTAGTGGGCATTGGCTAAGCCATTTTCCTGATTCATATACATCGTTGGTTTCCCTTAACATCTCTTGCTTAAGCAATGAGGTGAATTTGCCTGCACTAGAGCGCCTGGTTAGTAGGTGTCCCAACTTGCAGACCCTATGCCTCAATCGTGCTGTGCCCCTTGATAGGCTACCCAACCTACTTCGCGGGGCTCCTCAGCTGGTTGAGTTAGGCACTGGAGCTTACACGACTGAGATGCGACCGGAGGTCTTCTCTAACCTGGCAGCAGCATTTTCTGGGTGCAAGCAATTGAAGAGCTTGTCTGGCTTTTGGGATGTGCTCCCATCCTATCTTCCAGCTGTCTATCCTATCTGTTCCAGGCTGACATCACTAAACTTGAGTTTTGCTACTATTCAAAGCCCCGATCTTACCAAGCTTGTTAGTCAATGTGAAAGTTTGCAGCGGTTATGGGTATGTCTGATTTATTTAATGTTTTTCCATTTATTGGGTGTTTCATGTTTATGTTTGTATCTTTGTTCACTGTCCCAAAGTTGTAAGTTCTTATGCTGATCAAGGTAATTGCTATAGGTGCTGGATTACATAGAAGATGCTGGCCTTAATGTGCTTGCTGCAACGTGTAAGGATCTACGGGAGTTGAGGGTGTTTCCGTCTGACCCATTTGTTATAGAACCAAATGTAGCGTTGACTGAGCAAGGCCTTGTTTATGTGTCTGAAGGCTGCCCCAAGCTCCAGTCAGTTCTATATTTTTGTCGTCAAATGTCTAATATTGCCCTAAATACAATTGCCCGGAACAGGCCTAATATGACTCGTTTTCGGCTATGTATTATTGAGCCTAGAACTCCTGACTATCTTACCCTTCAACCGCTGGATGCTGGTTTTGGAGCTATTGTGGAGCATTGCAAGGATCTTCGGCGCCTTTCCCTTTCCGGGCTTCTTACTGACCGTGTTTTTGAGTATATTGGGACTTATGGGAAGAAGCTTGAGATGCTTTCTGTGGCTTTTGCTGGAGATAGTGATTTAGGACTCCATCACGTGCTGTCTGGTTGTGACAACCTTAGGAAGCTGGAGATCAGGGACTGCCCCTTTGGTGACAAAGCCCTTTTGGCCAATGCTGCAAAGCTGGAGACAATGCGATCCCTTTGGATGTCCTCTTGCTCGGTGAGTTTTGGAGCCTGTAAGCTGCTGGGTCAGAAAATGCCGAGACTTAATGTTGAAGTCATTGATGAAAGAGGACCTCCAGATTCAAGGCCAGAGAGTAGTCCTGTTGAGAAGCTTTACATATACAGGACTGTTTCTGGGCCTAGATTAGACATACCTGGTTATGTATGGACAATGGAAGATGATTCTGCATTAAGGATTTCTTGAGTGATTTTGTGCTGTGGATTGAGCCATGGAATTTAATGTGCATTTTATGTGGGAATTGTTGATGGCAGGTACATGCTCAATGTTACAGGAGGGTATACAGAAGAGGCTTGAGCTCGATTGCTATTCATTTTACACTTTGGCTGAGCTACGGAATACCAGTTCACTGATAAATAAAAAGAGTGAAACTTTGTCGTCGTTGTATGTGGCATCAGATAGAAGAGTGATATTATTTTTCATACTATAATATTTTAAGGACTTTTGCATCATTTATATGCATGTTACCTTGGCCTTTCCTAGTAATATATGGGTGGACTCATTGTCATTATTAACCTTTGAAAGGAATAAAATTCGTATTCATATTCTAATGCGACGTGTTTTGTTATTTGCAATGTTGATCGTATGATGTAATTATGCTTTGGTGGAATAAACAGTGGGAATGACTAAATAAGCCATTGGGTCCCTAACGAATGGCTCTACGGGAGAAAAGGTCGTTGGCTTGCTGACATTTCAATAAAAATAAGGAAAAGAACTTGCGAACTGCTGCTATGCGTGGAAAAGAAAAAAGGGAAGTGATACTCGTGGCATTAGCCGTGGGAATAAATCTTTGGTACTACTGTTGTATCAAATATTCAGTACATTTCATTAATGAAAATATTACGTGTTAGTTAATTTATTTTTTTTGTCAAATTTTTTTTCTCTTCTCTGATGTGTAATGCTCTCATTGATAAGATGTACTGAATCTAAATACAACAGTAGTAGAACAGCTTTATTCCAGCAGAGAGGAGTAAACTTTCCCTTTGTTACGTGTGATAGATTGATAAATACTCACCTTAATTTCGATTTTCTTAATTTTTTTCTTTATATTATAAAAAAAATACAATGTAAGTGTTTTTTTAGAAACAACTTGAGAAACAAAATTAAAGACGCATGTGATATGTTCATTTTAATTTTGCTTTTCTTAATTTTTTCATTAAGATATTCTTAATGACGCATGTGATATGTATTTTGTATTTCAATAAAAAATACAAAATAATTTGAGAAACAATTAATGACGCACGTGGTATGTTCATTTTAATTTTGCTTTTCTTAATTTTTTTCATTTTTATATTGGTAATGCAATTTAAACTATTCAGATTCTGACTCAATTTTAAATTTTTTTATTAATATGATTTTCAATTTTTTTTAGTAATATACAAGAATTGATTAAGGTAAATTATTATTAAATTTTTTTACTTTCAAATTGTTTTAAATATTAAATATGCTTAGACCATGTATTAATTATTTTATATAACTACTTTACAAGTTTAATTATCAACGAAAATTAATATATTTTTCACACACGCACACATAGGGATTAAATAGACTAACCTGACCTGATAGTCTGTGTAGGTCTCAAATTACAAGTCTGACCTATATTTAAAAAATAAAAACCTTAGTCTAAGACTGTTAGCCTGTTTAACCCTATTAAACATTCAACAATTAAAAGAATAACTAAAATAATATTACTTTATTATTCAAAATTATTATAATAATAATTTTATTTATTTTATTTGAAATAAATAATATGATATAGGTTAGTCTGTAGGCTTATATTCTCGACATGTTGAAAAAAACCTATGGCCTATTTTCGAAATAGATTTTTTTAAAAACCTAGGCATGTTTTATTATGTTATTTGTAATAGGTCAAGTCTGACCTAATATATATAGGCTAGGCCACAGGCCCCTATAGGTCGTCCTAAGTCCTAACCCATTTACACCCCTAGACACACATGTAGGATTTCTTTTTTTTTTTTTAATAAAAATGAAAGATAAAGAAATTACCGAGGACAATTAATGTGATTTTTTTTTGATTATGTGTTATTAATTACCTTTTCAAACTATATTTACGAGAATATATGGAGAATTTCTCATCCTTTATAAAAATTAAATGGTAATAATAGAATAATAGAAAATTGGGTAATAATAATTAATAACAGCTCTTTTTATTAGCATTAACTCGCTTAATAAAATAACGAGTTTGCTTTACCAAAAAAATAAAATAATAATAACGAGTTTGCCTTGAATTGTGACATGCTATAACGTCTTATTTTATTTATTAATTTTTTTTTTAACTCTTCAACATGAGCAGGCTAGTTTACTGTTTTCAATGAACGCGAGAAGGTTTTTGCAGTTCAATAGGACGGCTTAAGATATTCTTAATAACAGTTGTTTTCATCGGACTTTGACAGTGACTAAATTCAAATCCTTCTTTCTAACCAACTTGTGCATGGTAAAATCTCCCTTTGAGAAATAGTGTTAAAGCAGAACATTCTTCGATATGCAACCTTGCCTGAGAAAGGGGAAAAAAAGAAAAGAAGAAGAAGATATAAACCTTGGAACCAGTCGAGAACCTGAAATGATATCACAAATCTCTATTATAATAAATGAAGTTCTTTTCTCACTCAAAAGGTTAAATACTTTTTATTTTATTTGAATGCTGTCCGTTTAATCATTAAAAGTTATAAAAATAAATTGTAAAATTTCTTCCCTCTATTCTCATCATTTTTATCTTAATACATCTTAAGAAAAAAGATTTCTCATGTTGCATGAGAAGTCTCTTTTCCTACGACTCTCACTTTGATATTTGTACCAATCATTTTTTATTTTTTATTTTTTTATGGTCGGCCCCATCCCTTTTTCTCTGTGTAGTAAAACTTGAATTTCTTATGCAACATGAGAAATTGCAATCCTACGTTTTATTCTATACGAATTGTTAAGACCTATTAAACTTATTTTCTTACTGTTGAAAATATTGCATCTTTTTTAGCTATAAAATAAGGAATAAGTTATTTTAGAGAAGATAGATAAGTAAGATACCCCTAAAAATAAATAAAAATTATTATAGACCGGATCGAACCTCAATAACTTATCCAATAAAGAATAAGACCTATTCAAACAATATCCTACATAACAAAGGATCAAAAAATCACACTCATATTAAGATTCTAAATCTACAAATAATTTCTTCTATAAATAAAGAATTAAAGCATGTACACTTTTTAATCTAACTACTTTGACTGCCAATAATGAGTAGACACACTCATAATTTGTCTATAAGTCTATTGCTCATGCGCAATAATTAATACATTGACCTTGAATTAATAATTTTTTTTTTTTATAGATATCTCTAAACTCGTACTTATATATGATAATACTCACGGTCTATTTAGTAACAAACAAACACAATATTCTGTCCGATAAGATAAAGGAAACTACAATGATGTATTTTGTTGGAGTTTTAACTTTTGCGGCATTTTTTTAGATTTTTGAAAAACTGAATTTTTTAAAATTTTTAATTTTTCAATATTATCATAATCTGAATGTAAAAATTATATTTTAAACAATTGAGATTTTCGAAAAAAAAAAATTTCTCCTCTACCAAACGCGGAAAAAGTTTTACCGCGGGTGCAAGCCCAAATGGAAAATGGTATAAGAGCAAGCAGGTTTTGAAAATGGAATATTTAAAAATGGAATATTGAAAAAACAAAAAAGAGGACTGGTAACTGTACTGGTAAATGGCCTCAGGTGTTGTGACATGTGCTTTTCATTCAATGTTTATCGGGGAAAGAGATTAGGAGAGCCTCGACTGGTGAGCCACGTGATAGATTCGGTCACATTGGATGGTGTCCACTGCTTTTTTCTGCTTTCAAGCTCTATTTTCTACGACACACCCACC
The DNA here is from genome assembly GCF_033153095.1 of Gastrolobium bilobum. Taxonomy (NCBI): domain Eukaryota; kingdom Viridiplantae; phylum Streptophyta; class Magnoliopsida; order Fabales; family Fabaceae; genus Gastrolobium; species Gastrolobium bilobum. The sequence goes on along the minus strand of NW_026895806.1, from coordinate 96,144 downwards.
GCCTGATACGTAGGCAACTGTGAGAGTCAGTGACTGACTCTGTAATAATCAAAGAAAATACTTACACTCTTCTATTCTTTTCTATTGTCCAACCAAACACATATCACGCAATCATACTTTTATGTAAAATTTAACTAAGAGAATTTCACTGTGCAAAATACATGAGCCTTCCAAAAATTTGAAACTTTTTTTTTTTTTTTTTTTTTAATACCAAAAATTTGAAACTTAATCTAAAGTTTTAACTTACCTTATCATATAAAATTTATATAACAAGAAGCACTGTTTACAAAATAAGTTTTTAATACTTTTTTTTTAAAAAAAAACGAACCGTGAAAGTTCCTAAGCTCGTACTATCAAATTCATCCTTATTCAAACTCTCTTTTTATATAATAATGAAGTACTACTAACTTAGGAATCATCAATCGGTAAGTTTCTACTAAACTCAAATTAAATGACATATCCAACACATTATTTTATGTTCTTACAACTCACATTTTATATAAACACATTTAACATTTTTACCTTATATATATATTCCCCACTTTTATAACTATATTCACATTCTGATTCATTTGGGAGTGACTTGAGGTTCAAATATTTCTATAACTATCCAGTTTTCATCATTAATCAATGTGGGATTCTCTAATATGATCAGGTAGTTTCGGACAACCTCCTCCAATACATGCAAGAACATCAATGACATAAATACAAACAAGCAAGAACAACAATGACATTTAATTGAAAGTAGAGAACGAAAGAAAAAAAAAAAAAGCACAAAAAACTGAAAATAAGAAGAAAGAGAAAAGGAAAATGAAGAATAATCCAGGGCAGGACAAGTAGGCAAGACAGTAACATTACATTGCAGGGACATCCCCACCCCGACCAAAACTATATAATCAAATAAAGAAAAAGGGTGGAAATGAAAGGGCAAGATATGTGTGACAGTAAAGAGGGTTCATTTCATTGGTTCATGATGACCGCACGTTTCAGGTTCATGATCATCATCATTTGTATTCTCTTATTACTATGGTCCTTTGATGATTAAATTCACTCTCATAACCCTGCTCCATATCATTATTCGTTGTGATTTTTTACTGTTCTTTCGCACACTCATTATTATTTATACTACAGTGCCATATGGATACTGTGTATATATATGATTAGAAAAGTTCCAGTGATTCTGCTGCTCAAAGTTAACAGTTTTAAAACTTTCGAGATTTAACATGTCGAATTGAAATTCTAATTAGGCAGAGCCAAATCATTTTCAAGTATTCCACTCCATCATCATTGCTTTGATCCTCAGTGACTAGTTGTGCTCATTGCTCTATCCTATGTGCTGCTGACAACATATTCTCTTCTTCACAGTGCGAGAGGTTGAAATATTATTAGTCCCATAAGCCCTGTGCATAGACTGCTATATATATATGTTCTGATTTCTAACCAAACAGGTCCAAATAAACTAATTTAAATCAGTTCTGTTAAGTTAGGATGTTACTATCTGTAAGGAGAAGGGTTACATTACATGTATGTTGAAGTAACACTAGTCTTTCAGCAATTAGCATTCATCAACATTCACATATCATCACATCATATGCCTTGCCTTTCCTCTTTGTCAGTCAACATCATTGCAGTGAACCTTTGAAACAAAATAATTTAATTTTGCCACAAATTATTGAAGGATTTTCTTATTAGACTTCACTTCCAACAAGCCCCTGTCTGTTATCTAACCCGTCTTGTCTTAAAAAAAAATAAAAATAATGAAGTAGGTGAACGCTTCCCTGGGTTGTTGGTAAGGTTCTTTGCAGTGAATTAAATGAAGAGGGGAATTCGTGTAATGAGAATTAATTTCATGGCTCTGATTATATTGCTTATTCTTGTCACTGCTTTAGCTCAATCGTATTTCTCTTTTGTTGGGTTTGTAAGAATGGTCTGCATGCTCAATGATCCTCTGGCTTGTTTAAGTGACTTCCATAAATTATATAGTAAATGAACATTTTATTAAGGAGACAACTAATTTGATTTGCTTTATATATAGCTACACTTTCACTATTTTATCCATTATCAATTAAGAGGACAGGTGGCTTTTTAAATTGTATAAATTTTCACTTATTTAAGGATTTGTCAAATATATCCAACAAAATGATAGGAAACAACCAATTTGATTTTCTCTATTCCTGATATTTTTGTTCAGACTTTTCCACCGATCCATTGATTATTTAATTAATTAGTTTTGAGCCGGGTAAAGTTACAATATGCAAATGCCTATCTAGAACTTAAAACTCAAAACCACTGAAAAATAAGAGTGGTTTTCTCTATTCTAAATATTTTATAACCAACTTGGGATTCACTATCTCTGCAGACTGCAATAGAAGAATGGCTTTTACAGATGTTATAATGATTTCATGCTTTATTAAAACATGTAAATGATCTTTTTAACCTTTTACAGTAGTAATCAATTAATGGCACTGAAATATTGCTAGTATTTAGAAACACATAAAAAAAAAGTCTGCCAGTGAAGTTGTTATTGAGTAAACTTAATTTACCTTATTCAGTAAATTCAATTTTGAATTGGTAGATCTTAAATAAAATCTACCCCCACCGCATAAAATATTTGAACAGTTAAATTAGTTTATATTCAATAGACTGTATTCTCAAAAAAAAAAAAAAAATCTTCCGGATGACATTATTCTTGCACAAGCAAAACCCATATTTAAAAACAAACAGATTTTATTCGAGAGTTGTTGATTTATTAGTAGCAATTTAATCAGATCAGACCCCAAAATTTGAACTGTTTAAAAGATGGTGGGCTCAAATGCTAAGAATTGCAATTTTTAGAGAAAGTAAAGAGACACAGACCCAAAATTGAATTAGTTAGGTCTATAGGAATTTCAGACACCAGTGAATATTTATCAAACTTTTTTATAAGAAAAAAAACAATTATCTAAAAGTCTATTGTTGACCCCCATATACATAGTGATAAAAATGTTTATTGTGGAGAGGAGTGAGTCTTGATCATTGAATCTTACATTTTACACAGATGGTTAAAATGTAAATTTATTTAAAAGAAATATGACCACTTAAATAAATCATATGTTTTAATCTTAATCACACCTAATCACTACTTCTACACCGCTAAGCAGCACATGGAATGGTTTCTCAGTAACTGTTCTACTAATGCTAGAGCACTGAATTGATCAAGCTTATCCTAAGTGAAGAAAATTACCATGCCGATAAAATTTAAGAAAAGGGATATTCTCTGCAACTACCTTCTTTTCTTCCTCAGTGAATCAAGATTTCTTATCATTTGAGATTTTATTTGAACCTCAAATTGTCTCCAAAAGATGCTCTTTACTCTAATAATTTCTTCTCTCTCCATCATTTTTTTTCTTTCTCTTTCTCCTCATGCTTGTTCTTGTATAACTCTTTCAAACTAAGAACTATTTTTCTTCTTCTTCCTCCTCCTCTTACCCATGTCCTTATCCTCTTTAGTTTCATTCTCATTCTGAACTGTGAACATACCTAGGAATATACACAATCAAGAGAGTAATTTACGAATTTGGAGAAATGGTACAAGTTTTTAAGCTATATGCCGATCATCATAATTTTATTAAGGTGTAAAGCATATAAGATAAAGATATATCCATAATTGAAAACTGAGGCATCAGCACCTCCACAACTGATTTCTCTGTCGGAGGAATCAAAATATGGAGTTGAGCTCGACAATTGAGTAAAAGGGAAACCAATAATTGCAAACTCTAATTTGCAGGCTAAGAATGTAAGTGACATGCATGCTTGTGCTTGAAGATTTCCCCCTCTGCTGGCTCAAAGAAAATGAGGCCCTAAATGAGAGGTATTTGGACCTGTAATGGTATGGCCCTAAATAATGCACCTTTCTCACATGAATATCTCAATGTATAAACTAACAATAAAGAACCTTGGGATACAGTGGGAGTACTCAAGGCCTTATAAACTTCACATTAGTTGCACATACAACCAATGTGGGACTATATATCTCAAAATACCAACTCAATCTTTCTTAGGCACCATTTTTTTCTTAAAAAAAAAAACTGAGTTGCTTTTATAAGATTAACACTTATTCATTCAAACTTTTTATTTTATTTTCTAAATCGTTTTGTTGCGTCCACTTAAATTAATAAAATGTATTTAATTAAACTAAGTTTTTTTTTTTTTAAAAAATGTGAAATTTACTTTTCTGAGTTTAAACACTTTTAAAATTTTTCCCAAAAAATTTATTATGAAATTAAATGGATATAGTTAACTATAAATAAAGACCTAGAATTTAATTTCTCCAAATTATATTTAACTATAAGGGAAGTGCTAAACTGCAATTGGTTTTCTCAACGGTTAATGAACTAATATAAATAAACGGAAAAAATTTATTTTAAAGTAAAACTGTTTCTAAAGTAAGTATTTAGTGAGATCTATTTCACCCAATTATTGAACACAATCAAACAGACCCATAGGCCATAACTATATATAAGCCCATAACTACCCAAGAAAATAAATATTTAACCTTCTCAATTACCTTCCCAAGAGTAAATGTTTCCTAGTAACGATAGATGAAGTAAATGATATTTTTTAGTTAAGGCAGGAGATCCATTTGTTCAAGAAGGAGTCTTTGTATTTACATTCACTATCTTATTTTTTATTTTAATCTTATCTAAAGGCTCAGTTGATTAACGCACGAAGAGAAAAAAAAAATGATATTTTCAAGGAGAAAAAAATATTGAAAAGAATATTAATAATGAGAGATGTTTTGATTATTTACTCTAATAATTCATTAAAAATATTATTATTGAAAATACATAAATCTGTATTGACTATTGAAAGTTGTAATACAATATTTGATAAGGTTATTAAATTTTAAAAATATAAAAATATTTGTAAACAGTATTTCAATATCACAAACATTTAAGATTGATGATGTTCAGATAAATTAAAATGCTGTGTACCAAAAAAAAAAATGATAATGTTAAAGAAATTTTTTTCAATAAATTTTGACATAAGTTTGATTGAAAAATACTTTTAAAATATGATGTTCAAATAATTAAAAATAAATATTTAAAGAATATTTGAATATCATTTTTTTAAGATAATTAAAAACATATCAAAATAAACTATTTAATAAAATTTTAAGATCAAAATAAACTAATGAAGAATTAATGAGTAGATTATGATCAAAACCTTTTTTATTCATTAAAATTATATTTTTTATTCTCTCAATAACTTTTTAATGGAAAAAATATTTCTACCTTAACTGCAAAAATGTTTATCTTCTGTAAACTAAGTGTGACTAGTAAAATTTAGTTTCATGACTTTTTTTTCTTTATTTTTTTTTTAATTCGTGGGTTCCATTTTTTTTCAAAAAATGTCTCTACGGCCCACATCCTTTTCTGCCTTTAAAGCATATCCGATGGACCGCTTTTTTATTTGCATTAAATTAAATTATTATATTAAACAATAAAACTTACAACTTTCATAATAATTTTTAAAACCAATAATTAAAATGTCTCTGCTCATTAATATTTTATTTTCAAATTAATTTTTAGGGGAATGTTATATTTACAATATAATTTTGTTTACAATCTCTTATAATCATACCTTAACCGTTGCTTTTCGCCAATCTACAGTTATTATTTATTGCGAATTAATAATTAATTTAATTTTCAAAATCTTAACCGTTGATTGACGGAAATCAACGGTTAAGATATGGTTGTAAGAAGTTGTAAACGAAAATAGGTTATAAATAAAACCTTCCCCTAATTTTTAATAAAAAATCTTGTGTTGCTAGATAAAATTAATAATTAGAAATTGAGTAGAAATCTAAAGCTTTGCTTGGGTCCTAAATGGCATCATGTCTTGAAGCTGTTGATGGAAAAAAAATGTCAAAATTACGGAGTGAAAATATATGTTTATAACATTATCTTGGAATTATAAATGTAAAAATTAAATAATAAAAGCAAGTAAGAAAACACAAATCACATACCCAAGATCATAAAATATAAATAATAAGCAAACAAATCCGAACTAAGACTATTTTTTTGAAGATAATTTGTCTTCTCTTTGGTGTCTATAAACAATATGGATAATTATTTTATAGGATAAGACATATTACTTTTCTTTCTATAGACGGGAACTATTATAGTAAGAACTAAGAACCCATTCAATTCAATAGAATGGTTGAATAATCACACACAAGTTGGTACGAAAGATGGAAGAAAATGAACTGAAAAAGTTACTAATTTTTATTTTTTAAATCCTTTCATATTTATAAAACTATGAAAGGTCGCAATTTGAATGACAGCTATTAGGATAATTTTTTTTTTTAATTTTGTGTTGAAATAATAATTAATTTAAAATATATTTATTTATTTTTTCTTTTTAATTATTTATTGCTATATTTTCATTTGTAGCATTATTTATATTTTTTTAATTTTATTTTTATCATTTCCCCCCTCAATTTATTTTCATATTTTTTATTTGGATTCTTTTGCCACCTAGTTGGAGATAAAGGTGATGTTGTTCTACTTAATTAATTTTATTTTCCTTATGTGTTAAGAACATTGAAATTGAACCGAATCTTTATATTTACTTCAATTTGGATTTTTATTGTTGCAGATTACTTTAGAAGAAAAGTAAAATATTTTAATCATATATTAATAAAAAAATCAGGTATTAATATTTTAGTAAAGTACATGGATATACGTGGATACCAAAAAAAAAGTACATGGATATACGTAATAAATTATAAATTCGATAAAATTATGTTTCTTATTTTTTCATCCACGATTAAAATCTCTCTGTTTACCAAAAAGAAAATCTCTCTCCGCTTCTCTCTTTTTTTTTTCTATAAAACGAAACCCCCGATTTAAGCCGGATCTCGTGTTTCATCATTCATGAGTTTCTCTAGTCTTATCCGTTTAAGTATTGTAAATGAAATAAACAAAAATCATTTAATAAAATAGGTCGGGTTATTAATTATGGAGATAAAAACAAAAATCAAAAATTTTCCAATTTAATGCATGTAAAAAAAAAATTAGATACAAAAATTTCACATAAATAGATAACGTGAAATTTTAACCCGATAGTATCCACTCATACAACAAAATAAATTAGCCCAAGATATTAAGAAGCAAACCTCAATCATAAATTCAGAGGATTATTATTAGCACCGAATTCTGTGCAAATGCCAAAGATAAAGTCATCAAATCGCACATGCACATAACCTTGAGAAACTTAGAATTACTAAACATGCATTCTAGAAACTAACTTCGATGGACCAACATATATTTAAAGTAACACTGTAACCAAGCATGGCAATACGGTGAAATATAAAGAATTGTGTAGCTCTTTCAACAATATTAATTAAACATATATATATATATATATGGGGCAGGATCATCTTACACCGGTGTAAGAATAAAAAGTCTTACACCAAATCTTAACCATTGATTTTGTGCATCTAACGGTTAAAATTTATTAGATTCCACTCATTAATTAATTTTTAATTCCCAATAAATCTCAACCATTAGATGCACGGAAATCAACGGTTAAGATTTGGTGTAAAATTTATTATTCTTACACCGGTGTAAGTTGATCCTATCCCTATATATATATATATATATATATATATATGTATGAAGCAGAAGAATTAATGGAAATATTCGACTTAAAAATTCTCTCTGATGACAAATGAGCCTAATAGCACATCATCAGAAATAGACAAAGAAAAGCAAGAAGTAATAAGTTTAAACTTAAAATGCTCAGGAAAAAATAGTTTGAAGTAGAAAGCTATACATCTTAACAAGTATAGATGAGAAGCTAATTCGTTTGCTAATTAATAATATAAATAAAACATATTTTTAGAAAATAATCGTATTCATAGTTCAAATATAAAAAAAATCAATAAATCAGAGTTCCCAACTTTGAATGTACACAGATGCAATAAGATTGTGATATTGCAAATAACTGAGCAAAATGGTAACCCGATTGTATACAAATTTAGTAATTATATAGCACTTTACGGCAAGATGCTGTATTGTGACTGGATTAATGCCACATTACTTGGTGTAAGTGGGGCATACGCGTATTTGGCATAGGATACGTAGCCCTTTAAACAATCCAAAATTGGAGTGGTGAAGGATGAAAATACTGGAATAGAGAACATAGTTGATAACAGCAGGACATATAGTCGAGATTGCAGCAACATATACGCGTATGTTGCTGAGGTTCGGCTCAGACATAAAGCAACGAAGGAATTTGCAAACTATGGAATTATTTCAAGCGTTGCGGGGGAACGAATTAATATTAATCAAGCAGTGACTAATCGCGGGTGGGTGTGTTGTGGTCTTGTGGACTTGGGATCAGCAGTTTCACGTACACTTAATCAAGGGTGCATGTGATGAACTAATCAAAAAATTAATGATTTCCTTTTCAAAGCATCGAGAATTCAGGAGAGAAACCGTCATAGATAATTTGTGTTATAGAAGGGAGAGAGTACGAAAGTGAGTCCTGAATGCTGCGTTTTTTTATAGGGTGGTGGATAGTGGCAAAAGAATGCTTCTGTTTGCTGATTTTGCCTGATAAATTTTTTTAACATTTTCGGGCTTATCATCAAGTCAATTTCAAGTTTATATATGATACCAGGTTAAAAAAGATACAATTCGGCCCAGTGCCAAAAATGGCTGATTTCGTATAGGACTGACATCAAAGTATCAAACTTTATTTTAAAAGAAGTGTGTCAAACTTGTGATAGATTATATTTATAAACTTTTTATTTACAAACCCTTACAAATTATTTTATGTACCCCAAGAGTATAATCTCAGGTGAATATACTACCCGAAGTATATAGTATAATTTGTAATAGTTTCTAAAGAATAAATTTGTATACATAACCCTCAGTGTCAAATTTTATCAATAAAATATGAAAATGCAGTTTGATTAAGCCCAAAATACTGCTTGCCAACTTTATATCCTGTTTCCTGGTATTTAAATTTTTGTTTAAAACTGGGTATGGGTAGTTTTCATTCTTCTTTCAACACATAATTCACATGGATAAAATTACAATAATTTTTACCTTCTTGTTATTTTGTTTTGTTTTGGAGGAACTGAGATGAAGGTAAGACTAGAAAGTTGGAACATTTAGCAATAAGATATGGCTAAGTTATGCAAAAGATCCAAATTAATTGAACTAAATATGGAACCAAACTAATTCAATCCATAAAAACCGGTTATTAAAATGGTTTTGAAATTGCATTACTCGTGCGATGCACGAAAAAAAAATCAAATTTTTTGTCGGCGGTCATAGTTGATTAATCTCTAAAAGAGAAAACCGTGTCAGTATTTTGTGCTACTCTGGGAGGTTAAAAAGTTACAACAATTATCACATAGAACTTTGTGAGTATTAACCACAAACAAAACTCTACAATTAAGAAACATCAATTATTTTGAAAATAAAATATAGTTTTGTACTCAATATTTGATTAATTTCATATATAACAATGTATACAGCAACAAAAGTGAAGAGATGCAGATTGTCCTACTAAAGAGAAATCATCAAAAAATGAGAAAAAATTCTTGCGCTCAATACTATCCAGAACAATTACCAGCATTTGATACGCTCAATCAATAATAAGTTATATTCATATACAGCAATGCATACTGCAACAACAGTGATGAGATGCATATTGTCTTACCCAATAGAAATGATAAAAAATGAGCCATAGTTCTTGCCCTCGTGACTAATAATAAATATTATTAATATGCTTAATGATTTATAATTTTTATAATTTTAATTATTTTAATCTATAATTTTATGTTAAATTTAAATTTATTTCATATATATATATATATATATATCTTTTTTTTCGCTGCAAAAATATTAAATATTGTACTTTTTTCTAACATATCAGAAAATAGTGGGAAAGATACATAGAAAGCTACTCACATTCTTTAAGTAATGATTTCTAGTTATTAATTCACGATATAGGAAATTATGTTAAATATTGCCCTTTTGACTTTTCATCTTTACCAATTGATTGTCGTCAAAATCTTTTGATATTCTCCAAAACCAATTAGTAAAATAAATTTTTTGTTTGTACCAAAAAGAAATCAAATGTTTGTTTGTACTTTATAAAAAAACCACTCCTTCTTAAAAATAAATAAATAAAATCGTTAATTTTTTTAAATAAAATCCAAAATTCCAATTATCGTATACTCCAATTCATTATCCAAAAAGCGCATGCAATGTTTTTTTAAATAAGCATTCAACTGCAACAGTTATTTATGCCTCTTAAAATTATATTTAATGTTATTTGTTCATCTGTATTTCTAATCACAAATACCAAATGATTCAGTTGGCAACCACATTTTGTTTGTTCTCGTAATCATAAACTTTGGTTGCTTGTAATTACATATGATATTTAAAAAAATTATATTAATAAATTCAACAATAAATTTTGCATGTTAAAAAATTCTCATTAGGTGGTTTCGTTTTTCCAGAATGTAAAACAATTTCCACTTATGGTGTCAACTCAAATATGAGAATTGGCAAATGCAGCATTTCTAACGATAAACAAAAATAAGCAACTTTTCATTAATAGCATCAATAATTTCACATTTCTATTCCATTCAAATTGTACATCTGACCATTAAATTTTTGTTTTCATTAAATCCAAACGAATAGCAAGTGTTATCTTTGCCTTTTTCAAATGCCATTCAGTCTATTTTTTTAATTTATATTTACAAATTCCATTAATTCTATTTGTTTAATTTTTTTCTTTTAAAATTTATAATATAAATTTATAAACAACACAGTTGTTTAAAAATCTATTTTTGTTTTCCAACCTGTTCCTTTAGATTCATTTTAAAATTACATTGAATATGTTTATTTAATCTGTGTTTTACAATTTAAGATCACATTGAATCTGATGAGCGTTATTCCAGATTAAGAATCAGAAAAAACAATTATCGTGGCAATAGCAATTATGTTTTATGGTGGCAACGACAATCAAAGATATTTATAACTATTAATGTCGTTTGATTTATGTCTATACATATTCCATTAAATCTGTACATAAATTTTCATAAATATTATCTTTGCCTAATCAAATACCATTTAAAATGACGCTTCACTGATGTCTTTACAATTTCTATTCAACGTGTCATTTGGAATTTTTCGTAAGTGTTATCTTTGCCTAATAACTTATTTTTTTTAAAAAAAGCACAAATATACCAAATGATATAGTTGGCAACCACAGTTTGAATGTTTTCATAATCATAAATCTTTGATTGCTTGTAATTACAAATGATATTTAAAAAAATCATATTAATAAATACAACAATAAATTTTGCATGTTAAAAAATTCTTCTTAGTTTGTTTCGTTCTTGAAGAATGTAAAGCAATTTTTACTTACGGTGGCAACTGGCAACATAATATAAGGATTGGCAAATGCAGCATTTCCAATGATAATCGAAAATAAGCAATTTTTCATTAATAGCATTAACAATTTCACATTTATATTCCATCACATAATAATAATTTATTGATGCATAAATGCAATTTGGCTGCGAAGGTGTGCTTGGATGGGAGGGAGTAATGCTAGAATAATTTATTTATTTTTCTATATTTTTGGAAATTGATTTTTTTTTAAAAATACCACTTTATTAATGGTAGCATTAATTGGGTGAAGAATACGAAAAGACAGTAATCAAATTGACTTGGTTTGATTTGTATTCTCCATATATAAAAGTTGAATCATTGATTTTTTTTTTCTTTTTCTAAAGTCAATAATTAACGTAAGACTCTTCGTATTTCACGGATTCAAGTTCTTAACATTGTTATAAATTTAAGTGAGAACACTTATATATAGATATATATATTAATTATTTAGATTCTTAAACTTTCAATCATTTATATTCAAGACTCAGTGAGCATAATATTTAACGGGGACAATTGTACCAGGTAATAAAATTATTTAGTTACACACATGACGTATGTAAGAATACGGAACAAAGTTAAGATTTATGTAGTAAATGGCAAAGAAAGAAAAACACAAACGGTTAAGCTTGATTGATGTGTATCATTTTCCTTGGCATCTTTGTAAGTATAACGAACTACTAAAATTAATATTGTTAGAAACACTTAATCCCGAATCGGATTAGTTGCGAAGTAATGAATCTTGAAATATTTCCAAAAAAATAATAATAATATTGTTAGATACTACTGCACAAGCCAATGCAATGGACTTTTCCCTGAAAATAAATCAATAATTTATGGACCAACAACCCGCATAATTGATATTAATTAAACTGATACTAATAAACACTTGATCTTATCCAAAAGTCCAAGTAAACTACAACTTTAAATTTGATTTTTTTATGGTTCCCAAAAAATTAATTAATCATAATAGGAACCGTCTCGAATTGTAGTGTAAGACAAGAGGAACATATTATAAACGACTCTAAAAAAATTAAGCGATGTATCATTTTAGTTTTAATCTTATTAAACTTATAAAAAAATATAATGAAAAAGATTAGCAATTATTATTAGTAAAATAAATATAATGAATCTCTTGTATATTTGGATGTACAATAAAAAACTACGAAAGATTCCGTAGATTGAGAAGGCATGCCTAAGTGGCTTTCCAAATGAATTACTTACAACATGCTCAAAACGCGAGAAAAAAATTCAAAGCTCACTTTGAGGTCTTTGATTTTGAAACATATGCAATTGAAATGACAAATAACAAATCGAAATCAAACACCTTATGCAAATAAGAATAATAAAAAATTGATTCAAAAAAATGAGGTGGATAAAAGTTCACAGTTTGTTGCCTAAAATATTTCTTATTGGACGTTTGGTTGAAGATAAATTTTAAGAATACTAGAGAAATGTAATTACTAGGTATCCATAGGGAAAGTTGAATAGATGAGGAAGTTAAAAAAGAGTAGTTTGGTTTGATAAAATTTTACCATGGAAATATATGACAAAAAGTGTGTTAACAGTGCTTTACCCGAATTTACTCAAAAAATCACCCTCAAATCGAGTTTCTAAACAGTACAAATTACTATATTTATCAAAAAGCCATGCATTTCACATAGATGGATTTTGGTCAAAAGCTGTTGAACTAAACATTGGTTTTATAAAAACCAAACTTCAGTAACCTAGAAAAATCTCAAAAAACATGAAACCAAACGCCCCTTAGTAGCTTCATCTAGAGCTGCATAGAGACCGAGATTGTTAGCACGTGACTCCTTCGGTTTTGCACCCATTGAGGGGAAAGGAAAATATAACTCAACATAAGTATTATTGAAAAAGAACAAATACATATAAAAAATAATATTTTTGCAACAGTGAGTGTATGGATATTTGTGTGTGCGTGTGTGTAACTACTTCCAAAGTCAACAAACTTGGGATATAATTTAAGCCGGATTTGAACAATCTAGCCAAATGTAAAACTTACATCCTCTAATTTTGAATTCAAGTGTTGAATCTTTTTCTCTAACTCAGCTGTCAGTGTTTCCCAGTTCGCTTTTTCTTTGTTTTGTGTTTCTAGTTCCTTTTTAAGCTTGTCCACCTGCATAAAGAACTTCAAAGTATGCACGAAAGAATTATTATTATTTACATGATACATCCACTATTCATACATAACTATAACTTGATTTTGTAGTTCACCAGCACGTAACCTGCTCCTCAGCATCCAAAGATGCTTTTTTCTGAGAGGAAAAATTATTTTCAAACGTTTTTAAAAGTACAATCTAAAAGAAATAACAAATGAGACTGAGTATGTGATTCCAGCTCTGTTGAATTTTTAGAAAGCTCCAAGAACAATAAAAGTGTAGTAATGACATTTACTACCCTTAATCGATTTATATGAAGAAAAACAACAACCAATATTTCTGATGAAAAAAAAAATAAAAACTTATAACATAATGAGGAAATTTTGTCAACCAAATCTAGTCCCGTGTTACCTCACCTAGAGAGAAGCAACCTCATTCTTCAAAAACGTATGTGTTCTTCACTATATTGCTCCAAAAGACAACCCTACATACAGATGTAATAAAAAATATGTCGCATGTTAAGAATCTTGAGGTCACCACCCCAAAAGCTAGTTCAAAGGGTGGAAGTGCCCAAGGCCTTATAAACATCACATTAGTTGTCCATACAACCAATGTGAGACTATATTTCTCAACACGCCCCCTCACACGAGAGCACTCAGGGTTTGAAGGGTGAACAACATACAAGCCAGAAAGTGGGAGGCGGTGAGATTTCGAACGCTCTGATACCATGTTAAGAACCTTGAGGTCACCACCCCAAAAACTAGCTCAAAGGGTAGGAGTGCCCAAGGCCTTATAAACCTCACATTAGTTGCCCATACAACTAATGTGGAACTATATTTCTCAACATCAGAAATTTAATAACACCACGAAAACTCAATGTAACACCACGAAACCTCAATAATGTAACACAAACAATTTCACAAACCCTATTGAATTGATGCAAACATAAATACGTATTAGTATAAAAAAATGAAAATGAATTCATAGTGTTTATTAATAAAGAAACCAAAAATTATACCAATACAACAGTCCCTACACACATGAACGAAAAAAAAAACAGCAGGCAAGACAAAAAGAAGAAGCAACACTTCCTTATTTATACAAAAAAAAATTAGATACAAAAATTTCACATAAATAGATAACGTGAAATTTTAACCCGATAGTATCCACTCATACAACAAAATAAATTAGCCCAAGATATTAAGAAGCAAACCTCAATCATAAATTCAGAGGATTATTATTAGCACCGAATTCTGTGCAAATGCCAAAGATAAAGTCATCAAATCGCACATGCACATAACCTTGAGAAACTTAGAATTACTAAACATGCATTCTAGAAACTAACTTCGATGGACCAACATATATCTAAAGTAACACTGTAACCAAGCATGGCAATACGGTGAAATATAAAGAATTGTGTAGCTCTTTCAACAATATTAATTAAACATATATATATATATATATATATATATATATATATATATATATAGGGACAAGATCATCTTACACCGGTGTAAGAATAATAAATCTTACACCAAATCTTAATCATTGATTTTCTACATCTAACGGTTAAGATTTATTAGGTCTCACTCATTAATTAATTTTTTAATTCCCAATAAATCTCAACCATTGGATGCACGGAAATCAATTTTTAAGATTTGGTGTAAGATTTATTATTCTTACACCGGTGTAAGTTGATCATATCCCATATATATATATATATATATATGGGGCAGGATCATCTTACACCGGTGTAAGAATAAAAAGTCTTACACCAAATCTTAACCATTGATTTTGTGCATCTAACGGTTAAAATTTATTAGATTCCACTCATTAATTAATTTTTAATTCCCAATAAATCTCAACCATTAGATGCACGGAAATCAACGGTTAAGATTTGGTGTAAAATTTATTATTCTTACACCGGTGTAAGTTGATCCTATCCCTATATATATATATATATATATATATATGTATGAAGCAGAAGAATTAATGGAAATATTCGACTTAAAAATTCTCTCTGATGACAAATGAGCCTAATAGCACATCATCAGAAATAGACAAAGAAAAGCAAGAAGTAATAAGTTTAAACTTAAAATGCTCAGGAAAAAATAGTTTGAAGTAGAAAGCTATACATCTTAACAAGTATAGATGAGAAGCTAATTCGTTTGCTAATTAATAATATAAATAAAACATATTTTTAGAAAATAATCGTATTCATAGTTCAAATATAAAAAAAATCAATAAATCAGAGTTCCCAACTTTGAATGTACACAGATGCAATAAGATTGTGATATTGCAAATAACTGAGCAAAATGGTAACCCGATTGTATACAAATTTAGTAATTATATAGCACTTTACGGCAAGATGCTGTATTGTGACTGGATTAATGCCACATTACTTGGTGTAAGTGGGGCATACGCGTATTTGGCATAGGATACGTAGCCCTTTAAACAATCCAAAATTGGAGTGGTGAAGGATGAAAATACTGGAATAGAGAACATAGTTGATAACAGCAGGACATATAGTCGAGATTGCAGCAACATATACGCGTATGTTGCTGAGGTTCGGCTCAGACATAAAGCAACGAAGGAATTTGCAAACTATGGAATTATTTCAAGCGTTGCGGGGGAACGAATTAATATTAATCAAGCAGTGACTAATCGCGGGTGGGTGTGTTGTGGTCTTGTGGACTTGGGATCAGCAGTTTCACGTACACTTAATCAAGGGTGCATGTGATGAACTAATCAAAAAATTAATGATTTCCTTTTCAAAGCATCGAGAATTCAGGAGAGAAACCGTCATAGATAATTTGTGTTATAGAAGGGAGAGAGTACGAAAGTACAACTTCTTACTCAGTGTCACCTACTTTGAAGGTGCTCAACTGGATTTGAGTCCTGAATGCTGCGTTTTTTTATAGGGTGGTGGATAGTGGCAAAAGAATGCTTCTGTTTGCTGATTTTGCCTGATAAATTTTTTTAACATTTTCGGGCTTATCATCAAGTCAATTTCAAGTTTATATATGATACCAGGTTAAAAAAGATACAATTCGGCCCAGTGCCAAAAATGGCTGATTTCGTATAGGACTGACATCAAAGTATCAAACTTTATTTTAAAAGAAGTGTGTCAAACTTGTGATAGATTATATTTATAAACTTTTTATTTACAAACCCTTACAAATTATTTTATGTACCCCAAGAGTATAATCTCAGGTGAATATACTACCCGAAGTATATAGTATAATTTGTAATAGTTTCTAAAGAATAAATTTGTATACATAACCCTCAGTGTCAAATTTTATCAATAAAATATGAAAATGCAGTTTGATTAAGCCCAAAATACTGCTTGCCAACTTTATATCCTGTTTCCTGGTATTTAAATTTTTGTTTAAAACTGGGTATGGGTAGTTTTCATTCTTCTTTCAACACATAATTCACATGGATAAAATTACAATAATTTTTACCTTCTTGTCCACCTGCATAAAGAACTTCAAAGTATGCACGAAAGAATTATTATTATTTACATGATACATCCACTATTCATACATAACTATAACTTGATTTTGTAGTTCACCAGCACGTAACCTGCTCCTCAGCATCCAAAGATGCTTTTTTCTGAGAGGAAAAATTATTTTCAAACGTTTTTAAAAGTACAATCTAAAAGAAATAACAAATGAGACTGAGTATGTGATTCCAGCTCTGTTGAATTTTTAGAAAGCTCCAAGAACAATAAAAGTGTAGTAATGACATTTACTACCCTTAATCGATTTATATGAAGAAAAACAACAACCAATATTTCTGATGAAAAAAAAAATAAAAACTTATAACATAATGAGGAAATTTTGTCAACCAAATCTAGTCCCGTGTCACCTCACCTAGAGAGAAGCAACCTCATTCTGCAAAAACGTATGTGTTTTTCACTATATTGCTCCAAAAGACAACCCTACATACAGATGTAATAAAAAATATGTCGCATGTTAAGAATCTTGAGGTCACCACCCCAAAAGCTAGTTCAAAGGGTGGAAGTGCCCAAGGCCTTATAAACATCACATTAGTTGTCCATACAACCAAGTGAGATTATATTTCTCAACACGCCCCCTCACACGAGAGCACTCAGGGTTTGAAGGGTGAACAACATACAAGCCAGAAAGTGGGAGGCGGTGAGATTTCGAACGCTCTGATACCATGTTAAGAACCTTGAGGTCACCACCCCAAAAACTAGCTCAAAGGGTAGGAGTGCCCAAGGCCTTATAAACCTCACATTAGTTGCCCATACAACTAATGTGGAACTATATTTCTCAACATCAGAAATTTAATAACACCACGAAAACTCAATGTAACACCACGAAACCTCAATAATGTAACACAAACAATTTCACAAACCCTATTGAATTGATGCAAACATAAATACGTATTAGTATAAAAAAATGAAAATGAATTCATAGTGTTTATTAATAAAGAAACCAAAAATTATACCAATACAACAGTCCCTACACACATGAACGAAAAAAAAAACAGCAGGCAAGACAAAAAGAAGAAGCAACACTTCCTTATTTATACAAAAAATCAATGCATTATTTGAGAAGTATCATTCAATTGAATAAAGGTCTTTCTTGAACGCGGCAAAATGAATAGGCCCAACATTTTCTAATGCAGAAGTCGTGGGATTTTGTTGTATTCAAAAAGTGAATTGCAATAAAAGTTGCGCTATTTTCACAAAAAAGAATTAATAACAATTCTAATTTAAAATGTTTCTGTAAGAGAAAAAAATTTAAGTTTATGTAGTGTGAATACAAAGTGGAGAAGCATGAGAAAGTGACACGTCATTAAACTTGTCAACAAATGGTTTTGCTTTAGAATATATATAAATAAATATTTTATTCTTTTCCATAAAACCTGTTTTTTAAAATGATTTTAAAATCAAGCTATTTTTTTATTTTTTAGAAACCAAATAATTTAATTAGATATGGCTATGAGCCTAAAACACAGAGAGTAACATTGATGTAGGTGGAGCCAAAATAGCTTTGTCGTACCTTCGATGACGTAACACTTTAAACAATTCAAAGTTGAAGAATGGAATTATTCGAATTGAACATTAATCTCGGTATGCCTCACTAATAGTATATATGCACATCTATAGAACAGAGCGGAGCATTCATGGCAGAAGAAGACGTCGTAGAATTAATTAATGTAGGTTGATCCCATTTAATTAATTATAGCTTCATAATGTTATGTCCCAAGCTCATCATCAACTATAAAAAGAGCTAATGAAACTCAAATTTATTCACAGACCTACCTAATGGCTTCCATATCTTCAATGATGTGTATGATTTTTCTCTCATTGTTGTCATGCCAAATCTTAGCTTCCCAGAGTAGCTCTAATGGCTTGTCACTAGAGCTGATCCACCCATATACTCTAATTAAATCACCTCCATCATCAATTCATAATCTTTCCAACGGTTCAGATGCTTTGCAGCCAGACGCAATCACTCCACCCATTGTACCAAAATACAACGCATTCATGCTTGTGAAGGTTGGTATTGGCACCTTCACAGGGAATCCCTCTTACATGTCGTACTTGTTGGTGTTGGATACTGGCTCTTCCCTCACATGGGTTCAATGTGAGGGTTGTGCTCATAAAAGTAAAAGATCAGATAGGCGGCATTGCTACCCTCAAAAGAATAAATTATTTTCAAATTCCACGTCTAAATCTTACCGCGATCTCCTTGACGACAAGTATAAGAAGCAGGTGCCCTATACAATAACGTACGCTGATGGTGACAATTCTACAGGCGTTCTTGCGATTGAGACTTTCACTTTCCCAACTGGTTCTAGTTCATCTTCCCGCGTTGAATCCGTTAAGGACGTAACTTTCGGGTGTGGTCTTAACAATTGGGACCGGAATGGTGATGATCGGTTTAAAAGAATATATGTTGTTGCAGGGGCATTTGGCTTAGGAATCTATGATGGTTATGGAAAATATTCTATCTGGAAGAAACTAGAGCCTATAAGTGGTGGAAGATTCTCATACTGTTTCGTAGGTTACGTGGAGAAACCCACACCTATGTATCTTAGGTTTGGCTCAGAGATAAAGCCACCGGCAAATTTGAGAACCACGAAATTCTTGAAAAGTAATTATCATGGTTACCGTGTGGCTTTGGAAGGTCTCGGCTTTGAAGGGAAGCGACTGGATATTGATCCAAAGGTGTTTGCTCCCGCTCCCAGTGATGAAAAGCCGGGTGGGTGTGTAATAGACTCAGGTAGTACTATGTCATACATAATCAAGGATGCATATGAAAAACTTGAAGAGAAAGTGAGGTCACACTTCTCAAGTCTTAAAGAATTCATCAGTTATGTTGATAACGATGGTTGTTTGTGTTATACAAGGTATCAAGTAAAAGGCTACACCAAAAATTTTACCCACGGTCACTTTCTATTTTAAAGGTGCTCAGCTGGATGTACATCCTGAAGGCGTTTTCCTTAGGGAAGTAGATAACCAAAAGAAACCACCCGAAGAAACCTTCTGTCTCATGATTCAATCAGATGACAAATCTACCATTTTAGGTAATTTTCAGCAGGTAAATGTCAAGTTCATTTACGATACCAAAAAGCAGGAGCTGCAGTTCGGGCCCGAAGATTGTGCCCAAAACGGTTGATCTAATATATAAAGTATTGTAAGCCGTATCAATAAAGTGCCATCTGAATGGACAGAATAAAATGAATATGTGTTGTTTTACATATATATTTATTTCCGGGCTTTCTTTATCACTACTTACTTAGAGAATTGACTCACGGATAGTCAAATAACATTTCCCTGTTATTTTCTTATATATGGAGGAACGTAACTGAGTGTCCTAGACGATAAGCAAGGATCAAAAGTTGGAAAACTATTTACCCGATGAGCGAATTAATCATCATTCTTCAGTACTTTATTATTTAATTGTACATTTGGAAATATATTAATGATTTAATACTTTACTATTGATTGAAAGTAATACTTTATTGGTATATATATATATATATATATATATATATATATATATATATATATATATATATATATAGGTTCAGGATCATTTTACATCAGTGTAAGTTACACTCTCAATCTTGTCTGTTGATCCCACTTATATTCAAGAGCTCTATTTTTTTAGTAATTTGAGCCATTAGATTCAAGTGGATCAATGGTTAAGATTGAGTGTAAGACTTCTAACTCTTACACCGGTGTAAGAATATCATGCCCCATATATATATATATATATATATATATATATATATATATATATATATATATATATATATATATTAGTACAATATTGGTATATTTTCTACATGTAAATGATTTGCATCTATGTATTTATAAAATAAATCTTTTGAATATAATATTAAAATTAATGTTATCAAATTTCAAATCTTAATCGACATCTATTTATTAAATTTTAATTGTATTTACTCAGTTTAATTTAATAATTACTTTATTTTATCAGTATTTTTTTAATTTATTAGTTTTGTAGTTATATTAAAAATCATCTGTAATATAAAATTAAACTCTTTGAGTTAAAATTAATTTCGTATAACGATATGATTATATTATTGGGTTGAACCACTGACTAGTCGCCATGCAAATTCCATTTAAATGCAAAATTTATTGAAATTAAAGGAATAGTAATTTAAAAGTCTCCGTAAATGTCAGAAATCATATCGTGAAAGGAATTTTAAAAGACTGATTAAAGAATCAGACATAACAACACATCATAAAATACCATTTATTAATCAATTAATTTTTCACCAAAACTCAATTAGAATTTAAAGGAGAAAAGTATAGATTCCACAAAAAAAAATTTATAAAAATTTAAATATATTTCACGTGTGTGTGTGTGTATATATATATATATATATATATATATATATATATATATATATATCTTTTTTTTCGCTGCAAAAATATTAAATATTGTACTTTTTTCTAACATATCAGAAAATAGTGGGAAAGATACATAGAAAGCTACTCACATTCTTTAAGTAATGATTTCTAGTTATTAATTCACGATATAGGAAATTATGTTAAATATTGCCCTTTTGACTTTTCATCTTTACCAATTGATTGTCGTCAAAATCTTTTGATATTCTCCAAAACCAATTAGTAAAATAAATTTTTTGTTTGTACCAAAAAGAAATCAAATGTTTGTTTGTACTTTATAAAAAAACCACTCCTTCCTAAAAATAAATAAATAAAATCGTTAATTTTTTTAAATAAAATCCAAAATTCCAATTATCGTATACTCCAATTCATTATCCAAACTAATTTAAATTTGGAAATTAAATGAAAAAATAAGAATTGAGATATTTATACTTTAAAAGAAAATTAATTAAAAATTTGACTTAAAATATAATTAAAAAAAGAAAAAATTCGTACGAGTATTTTTTTTAAAATTTAACGTAAACGTTTTAAATTTGTATGTATAATCAATTTAAAAAAATATCAAATTATAAATAATAAGATAAAAAAATTAATTTTTCAAAAATATGTATAATTAATATAAAAGAATTTAAATTTTAAATTTTGATAAAAAAATAAAAAAATGGCATATATGATTCTGTAAAAAATAAATTATTAAAATTTAATCACTATAAAAATGAATGACCATTTATTGACCAGTGACCATACAGTTCTTGCATCGCAAAAAGATATTTGCAATTAAATTTTTTACAGACTATTTTAATGTTTGCCATTACTTTCTTCATGAGAAATTGTTAAGCCTATTAATAATATTTATTAGAAAAAACTTCATTTTCACCCACTGTGATTTTGTGATTTATCATTTGAACCCCTGCGGTTTTAAAGTTATCACTTAGACCTACTGTGCTGGGATATTTTATCATTTAACCCCATATGGTTTCAAATTTCACTTGGACCCCTTGTGATTACAAAAATTTTCACTTAGACACTTGTGGTTTAAAAAATAAATATTTTTAAAAATATATTTTCTCTCTTTTTTTATTTTATATCCTCATGTAATGTATTTATGGTTTAAAAAATATTTCAAATTATTTATTCTGAAATTAATTTATAAATTATCTTATTTTTAAATATATTTGAAATTTAAAATATTATTTAAGATAAATTAAATGTGTATTATCAAAATAAGATATTTACTTTCTTTAGATAATTTTATAACGATAGGGTAAAAATAGATAAAATAAAATAATATTCGATTTGAATTGAATTGAATTTATTTTCTTGATAAAAATAAGTGAATTTTTAAAAAAAATCATTTTATTTTTTAATCTTAAATGCAAAAGAAATGTGTATTCCATACAAAAGAAACATGATGGTGGAATGAAGATGTGCAAGAGGCAATTAAACAAAAGAATGAATGCTTTAGATCTTTGCATAAAAGTCCCAATTGCTGCTTATGAAGCCTCTGAGGAAAAGGAGGTGGTGGTCTACTTGCTTTGTCAGCAGGCTGACTATGTTGCTTCTTTGCTGTAGCATTCTGTTCTGGATTTTTGGTCTGATTGTCAACCTGTTGCTCTCCCACATCTTCTTCCACAACAACCTTCTCTCTTGCATTCTGGCCCTCTAACTCCTTCATCTTGTGGTAGTCTTTAATATGGTCTGGTTCATCTACTGCCTTTCCACTCCTCAATGCTATAGCCTTGATCTGCTCACTTCCTTCTCTTCTTGGATTTTCAGTGTTGCTAGGCAGTGTGCCTATAGGACTACTTCTCATGGCATCAGCTAACTGCCCTACTTGATTCTCCAAGTTCTTTATTGATGCTGATTGACTCTGAACAATGGCATGATTCCTTGCCATGAAGTCCTTCAGCATATTCTCCAACGAACTAGAGTTATCAGATTGCTGTCTAGTTTGTTGGTGCTGTTGTTGGAATGGTGGCCTTTGCATCTGCTGTGCTGGAGCATAGCTTTATCCTTGCTGTTGCCCTTGAGAATAAGGAAAGTTGTTATTATTCCTTCATCTTTGATTGTAGGAATTTGAATATTGATTTTTCCTGTTATAATTTCCTACAAGAAACACATATCGAGGATTTTGAGGGCAATTGTAAGAACCCGCACCGTTAATTAAGGAATTTAATTGATTAATTATGTAAATTAGGAAATGATTTCATAATTGACCCTAATAATTATTATGAGGATTTAATAATTATAATTAGTGAGTAATAATGCTGAAAGTCGCTTTTCGGAAGAAAAATGCAGATGCTGGTTATGCTAGTCGGTATAAATGTGTACCGGAAAAGTATCCCGGAAAATTATGAAAAATGATTATGTATTATGGGAATCATATATAGGACTTGTGAAACAATTTTCAAGTTAAAATAATGAGAATTGGTGTCTGAACTGATACCGGCTTGGTAAAAGTGCGTACCAGAAAGGTGCTCCGAAAAATAAAATAAAAATATGAAAAATCTTAGAAAAATGAGTAGATTCAGATTCCAAAGTTTGGGATTAAAATACTAAGCGTAGCAATTAAAGTTAATATTGTGTGTTAATTGGTTAAGTGACTATATAAGCCTTAGTTGGCGCTCAACCCTAGGTGCCACTCATTTGCTACGTGACTTGGAGGCTAACCAGTTTCTCCTTGCTCTATTCCATGGCTACTTCATCCTTTTTGTGAGCCTTGTGAACCCTTTTCTTCCTTTTCTCTTCACTAAACACTTGGTGCTTGTGAGAAAGATCCTTGTGAGAGTGGGAGTGAGCTGTGTTCTTGTTGTTCAGCCACTGTTTGAGTTGTTGAGGGGGGCTGACTTACTTGGTGGGTTGTGGGAGCCTTGGTCTTGGTATTTTGAGGTGCAAGAAGAAGCCTTCTTTGTGAAGAAAGGGCATAGCTTGTGTTGCCATTTTCGTTCTTGCGTAAAGTCAGAACATTTGGAGTTGTTGTGAGCTCCAAGAGCAACCCTTTGCCTCTTTTTGAAGCCTTGGGTATGTTCCTTACCTTGATCATGAGTTTTAATGGTTTAAAGGTGATGTCTTTGCATGTTAATGGGTTAAACAAGTAACCAACTGGTATGTAAACCTAAGAGGGTATAAAAATGCATGTTTTAACGTGTTTAAGTGTTAAAAATGGAACCTTGGAAGGATATCTTCGCGAAATGCAAAAACTGCATTCTGTTGCGAAATATTCAGATATTTGCCCGTGAAATATCCGGATATTGATATCCGGATATGGATATCCGGATATTGATATCCGAATATGGGGATCTGGATATCCGAATATTGATATCCGGATATTGCCTGTGAGATATCCGGATATTGAATATCCGGATATGCCCCCGAGGAATATCCGGATATTCTGGGATTTCGAAGAACAATAGCTGTACTATTCATACAGTAGGCTATTGGGGGTTTGTGGACCCTAGATTTTTGAATTTGAACTTCTGTAATTAATGAACTAAGTCAGAATCAAGTGATTAAGGGCTTATGGCTTGGTATGGAGCCTTAAGACGTAAAGCGTAAAGTAAAAGCGTTGTCTATAAGTTGTATGCTTGTGGTGCATAATTATTAATATAGTATTGGTCCATAACAGATTGTGTTTCTGCTGTGTTTGGACTTTGAGCCTGTGGACTCTTGGTATTGGATAGCTAGTTTACAAGGTAAGCTTTCGTGTCCTTGGTTTAGCCATGTTGTGGTTCCACCATGTCCCATGGGGGTATGATTATATGCATGTTGTGTTACATGCTTTGATATATATGAATTGCTGTTGAGCTTTATGTGTTAATGGCTTTTAATATGCATGTGTTGTTCCATCTTGACGGTAAGCCTGAGTATGTGGCGTCATACAAGACGGTGCTCCGGGGTGGATGCAAGTAGTATCTTGCACTATTTGTGGGTATTAGACGTATATAAATCCTGCATTTCTCTAGCCAGTAGAATAGTATTGACACACAAGACCTGATTATCTGCTGCATTGCACTGATTTTAGAACTGATGATGATAAACTGCTTTTGAACTTTTATTGCACATGTAAGTGAGCTTGGGGTGGAGGATCCTTGACGACTCACTGTCTTACTGAGATTTCTGGTTTAGAGATCTTACCCCACGTTTGGGGAATGCTTGTTTCAGATTCAGGTAGTATGGGGACTGATGCCTCTGGCGGCAGGAGTCCAGAGCTTAGCTGATTATGATATTTATGCTGTTTATGTTTTCTGCTCTTTATGATTTGAGTTGAGACTTATGTTGGGCTTTGTTGCCTTATTTGGGTGAGCATGGGAGTTGTCCATGCCACTATGTTGTTAGTGCTTTTGAGTTGAGTTGTATAAAATGCTAGTTGGTCCGGTCTACATGTTGTAGTTCCGTGACTAGAGATATACTTATATTATTTATGTTATGGTGTATTTCAGTTAGCTGTTTTATTGCAATTACATACAGCGATGTTTTATTAACTGATTAATAAGCAAGTTGGTAATGATAATGATTTCATAACTGAAAAGAAAAAGATATTCCGCATTTTTAATTAAGCGCAGCTTAATACAATAGTATGATAACATTACCGGATATATACGAGGTGTTACATTTATGGTATCAGAGCAATGGTTCGAGGAAAAAGTCTGTATATATTGCAATAGCTAGGACGTTTAGTTGTCTGTCTTGTGTGTTTACTCCGTCGAGTTTTATTATGATAATGCATATGTAATCACATTGTGTGGGCCTGATCAACTCATAATTTGTGTAACTTGTGCAGAGTCATGGTAAGATCCGGGAGAACACGAGAGACTTCTGAGGATCAAGCCGATCCTATCCTGACTGCATTGGCTGAGATGCAGGCGGCTAGGTTAGCCGATCAAGAGGCCACTAGATTGGCCAACGCAACAATGATGGACGTTGTTCGCGAGGCGAACCCGATAGCCGCAGCTGAGGTTCGTGAGGCGAACCGGATGGCGAACATGACGATGATGAGAGTCATGTTGGAGGAGATGAGGGCTGGTCCTGCTGTAGGCTAGTTTCCGCCACCGCCGCCGCCGCCTCCACCTAGTGTTCAGGAGGAGAGCCAGAGTCACATTGGCAGTGCTACTCATGTCGCTGAGATGATGGAGCCCCTTGTAGGGCATGCTGAGGATCGTGATGTGATAAACCGCCGGCTGAATGATTTCAGGAAGCATAAGCCACCTGTGTTTAAAAGGTCTTTGGATCCTATTGCGGGTCATGCAGTGTACAGACCCACAGAAGTTGATGTTCTCGACTTACATGCTGTAGGGCGATGCCCATGAGTGGTGGACGAACACCTCTCGTGCCTTTGAGATGCAGGGTCGTGTCATGCGTGGCCATTCTTCGAGGAGTGCTTTTTGGGCAGATACTTTTCCTACGATGCGCAGGAGAGGAAACAGGGGGAATTTGATAGATTGGTTCAGGGCTCGATGTTTGTTGACGAGTACCTGGCTAAGTTTAATGAGTTGTGAAGTTTGCGCACTTCCGAATGGTTCCTCCTACTCTGACGTTTCTGGCTGCTAAGTTCCGCAGAGGACTTAGTGAGGTGATTGCTGAGCATATTGCTGGAGCTGCTTCGAGGGATTTTGGTACACTGGTTCAGCAGTGTAAGGATATTGAGAATTTTTGCATTGCGAGCAAGGCCAAGAGGACCAAGGTTGATGAGACCAAGGGAACTGGTAGTTCCACTCCTTCTCCTACTTCTTGGAAGGACATGAAGTTTGCTGGGAAAGGCAAAGGTAAACAGTTGGCGACTAGGCAGGCGCCTGGTCAATTCAAGAGGGCTGCTTCACAGCAGGGGAGTTCTGCTAGGCCTCATTCCACTCCGAGATGTGCGGGGTGCGGAAAGGAGCATGCTGGTCGTTGTGCTTCGGGTCAGCTGATCTGTTTCCAGTGTGGCAAGGAGGGCCACTTCTCTAGAGACCTTCCGTCATCAACGGCGAGAGCTGCAGCTGTTCTTGCAGTTCCCTTGCAGATGGTTCCGATGGCATCTACTTCGGCACCTTCGGTGCCACCTTCTATTGGGCGTGTTTACACCTTGGATAGGCAGCAGTCGGGCCGCGCTCCGAACCTTGTCAGAGGTACTGTGTCTATTGGTGATTCTTTTGTTGATGTTATATTTGATTCTGGGGCTACGCATTCGTTTGTTGCTACCCCGATTGCTTTGGGGCTTGAGTTGCCCAGTGCTGTGCTTTCTCCACCGTTGCGGGTGACTACCGCCACCGGAGAAATATGTGATTCTACCACTGTTCATCGCGATGTAGCGTTTCAGTGGGACGGCCGTGAGTTCTCGGTAGATCTGATAGGATTGCTGATGGCCAACTTGAAGATTATTCTTGATTTGTTTCCTGGTGTGGGGCCGATTTCTTTAGCTCCATATCGGATGTCGCCACAGGAGATGGCTAAGCTTAAGAAGCATATTGAGGATCTTTCGGCGAAAGATTTCATTCGACCGAGTGTGTCTCCTTGGGGAGCACCGGTCACCATTGCGAAGAAGAAGGACAGGACAATACGATTGTGCACCGACTACCGACAGTTGAACAAGGTGACGATCAAGAACAAGTATCCCCTTCCTCGGATTGATGATCTGTTGGATCAGCTCAGGGGCGCTTGTGTGTATTCTAAGATTGATCTCCGGTCCGGATACCATCAGATTCGGGTGAGGCCGGAGGATGTCCCGAAGACCGCGTTTCGTTCGAGATACGGTCATTTTGAGTATTTGGTGATCCCGTTTGGACTCACCAATGCGCCGGCAGTCTTCATGGATTACATGAGCAGGATTTTCCAGCCGTATCTGGATCAGTTTGTGATTGTCTTCATTGACGACATTCTGATTTACTCCAAGACTGAGGAGGAGCATGCAGAGCATATGAGGATTATTCTACAAGTGCTGAAGGAGAAAAAGCTCTATGCTAAACCTTCTAAGTGTGAGTTTTGGCTCAAATCAGTCAAGTTTCTGGGGCATGTGATTTCAGCAGATGGAGTTGCAGTGGATCCCAACAAGATTGAGGCCGTGCTGGATTGGGAGAGGCCCAAGACAGTTACGGAAGTGAGGAGCTTTCTAGGTTTGGCAGGTTACTATCGGAGGATCATCAAGGGTTTCTCCACGATGGTTCTCCCTTTGACTCGCCTTACCCGAAAGGAGACTCCATTTGTGTGGACTCACGAGCGTAAGGCGTGCTTTCAGGAGTTGAAGGAGAGATTGACTACTTTGCCTGTGTTGATCCTTCCTGATCCTGAGGAGCAGTTTGAGCTTTACTGTGATGCTTCTGGAAAGGGGCTGGGCTGTGTGTTGATGCAGTCTGGTAGAGCTGTTGCTTTTGCTTTGAGGCAGTTGAAGCCTCATCAGGAGAACTACCCGACTCATGATTTGGAGTTGGCTGCGATTGTGTTTGCTTTCAAGATTTGGAGGCATTACCTGTTCGGTATGCAGTTTGCGGTGTTCAGTGACCACAACAGCTTGAAGTATCTGTTTGATCAGAAGGAGCTGAACATGAGGCAAAGGAGATGGATCTGAAGGACTACGACTTTGAGTTGAAGTACCATCCTAGCAAGGCCAATGTGGTAGCTGATGCTCTGAGCCAAAAATTCGTAAGTTTATCCAGTTTGATGATGGACGACTTCAACGTCATAGAGAAGTTTCGAGATCTGAAGGTGACTTCCTTATTTGGGGGTGCACTTCTCGAGATGGAGACTATGAGTGTCAGGAAAGAGCTTATGGAGAAGATCCACGAGGCGCAAGTGCAGAGAGAGTGTCTCGACTACGTCAAGAACCAAGACGGTGTGTCTTGGAAGAAGGATGGACTTCTGCTGTTTCGGAAGAGGGTTGTGATTCCTCGAGGTCCTTTGACCGAAGAGGTTATGTGGGGGCCCATAAGGGATAGTTTACTGTTCACCCTGGTGCTACGAAGATGTATAAAGACTTGAAGAGAAATTTCTGGTGGCCAGGAATGAAGAATGACATAGCTGTGTATGTGTCCAAGTGTTTGATTTGTAAGAAAGTGAAGATCAACCTCATGAGATTTCGGAATGGAAATGGGAGAGCATTTCCATAGATTTCGTTGTGGGTTTGCCGAAGACTCAGGTTGGCTGTGACTCTATATGGGTCATTGTGGACAGACTGACGAAGTCTGCCCATTTTCTTCCAGTGAAGGTAAGCTTCTCTATAGAGCAGTTGGCCAAACTGTATGTTCGCGAGATCGTGAGGCTTCACGGGGTGCCCGAGAGTATCATCAGTGATAGGGATCCAAAGTTCACATCTCGGTTCTGGGAGGCGCTGCAGGGAGCTTTTGGTACGCAGTTGAGACTGAGTACAGCCTATCACCCTCAGAATGACGGTCATACTGAGCGGACTATCCAGACCTTGGAGGACATGTTGCGGGCTTGCACGTTGGAGCAGGGCTCGGGATGGGATAGGTACCTTCCATTGGTGGAATTTTCGTATAACAACAGTTTCCATGCTAGCCTGGGCATGGCACCCTACGAGGCGTTGTACGGTAGTAGGTGTCGTACACCTACCTGCTGGTCTGAGGTTGGAGATAAAGAGTTTTTTGGCTTGGACTTTGTCCAAGATACCACCCTGCAGATCCAGATGATCAGGGAAAAGCTGAAGCAGGCGCAGAATCGCCAGAAGAGTTACTACGATGTCAAGCATCGTCCACTGAAGTTCAGTGAGGGTGAGCACGTGTTTGTGAGACTTTCACTTGTCACCGTTGTTGGACGGGCACTTGGAGTGAGGAAGCTGAGCCCGCGGTTTATTTGGCCATACCAGATTCTTGGTAAGATGTTGTACTTTCGTACTTTGTTATAGAGGGAACAAAGTACGAAAGTACAACTTCTTACCCAGTGTCACCTTCTACTTTGAACACTACCAGAAGTAGAGCATTCAGAGGCGGTTATTTTACCAATCTTAGGCGGTTTAAACCGCCTCTGTTTGATCAAGTCGACGGTTACTCAACAGTCGGAGATAACTCAGTCACAGTGTCATCCTCCGACGGTTAGACTAAACTGCTGGACCAACCGCTTGAGGTAAACTTCGACGGTCACTGTGATGGGTGGAAACGCCTGAATTATCATCCATATATACTGGTCAAGCATTCAAAGGCGATTTTTAAAACTGCCTCCAATTAACAATTCGAGGCGGTCTTACAGACATTTTTTTAAAACTTTAAATTTCAAAATTCTTTCTCTTGCGATTTCGTTAATAAGCAGTTATTTTCGTCGATTTATTTTAAAAATTCATTTTTCAGTAATTTTTTGGACCTTTTTAGAAAATATATTTCTTTTAAAATAATTTATAAATTTGTTTATAAAAAAATACTAATTTATTTTGTATGTAAAAATTATTTTCAATAATTTTTTTCTTTTTTACATCATTTTTTATTTTGGTTAAGGTTAACTATTCTACAGTTAAATTTACAATCTCCAAAAAAAAGTAATTAAAATTTTAAGAATAAGAGCAAAACATATCCATTAATAAACGAGAATGTAAATATGCATACATTCATTGAAGGAGTAATAACCTAACAACCTTAGCTAACAGTGCATATTCAACAACCATAACCTAGGTACTTAACTAGAAATGTTAACACTTAAAAATCCAGAAAACTAACAACCATTCATGGAAGAAATCCATGCACAAATGTCATGTAGCTAGATTATATCCAGAAAGCAAAAAGTGTCCAAACATGGATTGACAGATAAATAGATATCCTAACTTAAAATTTAAGATTCTGGTGCTGGTGGTGGAGGTTGAGCAAGAGGTGATGCATTTGGTTATTCACAATGTGGGTCATAACTACCATTAGAGGATCTTCTGAGTCCCGGAGATCCCAAGTTTGCAGCCTAATGCAAAAGAAAAAAAGAATAAATGAGACATACTGAATTTACAAGTTTTACACACAAGTAACAAAGAAAGTTCAAATAAAAGAATTTCTTGCATTAACATCGGAAACAGAAACAGCGGCAAAGAAAGTTCCTGCATAAAAGAATTTCATTCTCATCTCACCATACGTTCTCCTATCTAAAAACGATATTGCAGAAACCTCTCCGCTTAAAAGCAAACTCAACCGCACAAGGAAAATACAACAAATCAAAAGCTTTGTCAAATCTCATAATATGTTTAATAAATGAATCTAACAATGGCCACTGGCACCTTACTTAAAATAGCTGTTAAAAGATTAATGTATAGTGGAAACTGTGCTATGGCATAGAACGACACAGGCCAGCAAGTGGCTACATAAATGGGAAGTATTATAGTCTTGTATTTGTGACTAACGAGAAAAAAATGGTTGCTGCAGAAAGAAACTAACATTGAAGCAATGGATAAGAAAAGAAAACTCAAACCGAGAAGAAGTTTCAGTGGCAAACCCATAGGGTTCCAACATATAGGCCTTATCTAAAAACAATGATCTAGCTTATACAATCAGTATAC
Organism: Gastrolobium bilobum; assembly: GCF_033153095.1. Taxonomy (NCBI): domain Eukaryota; kingdom Viridiplantae; phylum Streptophyta; class Magnoliopsida; order Fabales; family Fabaceae; genus Gastrolobium; species Gastrolobium bilobum. The sequence goes on along the minus strand of NW_026895806.1, from coordinate 64,188 downwards.
AACTCTATAGGGTTCCAACATACTCTTAGTAAGTATCATCAAAATAGATATCCTAACTTAAAAATCAGTATACAACTCTTTACAATGATCATATACAACATGTTTAAGCAAAGGAGCATAAGTATACAACTCCTTGTTCATATTCAATTGTATTCTGCGGTTTCATAATCCATGTCTTATCCATTTGCTCTGAAAAATGATGACAACTTCGTTAGAATTTGCCAAACGTTTCATCAGATCCAACTTCTATTAATTTCACAACTACACAATATTCTTAAGTTCACCATTTAGTGTTTTGATTACCCACAAAACACCACTGCCGACTCTAATATAGCAGTAGAAAGGACTAACCTAATCTAAAGCAGAAGTAAGTACATATGGGCATAATCTAATGCAGCATGCATTTTGCTGCCCAAGAAGTAACTTGTTTGTTACTTCTAGAAAATGTTTTTCGCATTACATTCTACTCCATGAGAGTGTATATCTTCAAGAAGGAGATTCTTTTTAATCTAACCAGCCAATTCATGATGAGGACTAAGACTGAAATGGACTAGGTAATTCATGAGAGTGTATTCATTATGAAGTAGTGAAATTGAATGAACATGATGAGGACTAAGAGACTGAAATGGACCAGCCAATTCAGTCAAGGTTCAACAACACTGAAGTGAAGCGATTCTATAGGAAGACAAGAAAAGAAGGAACTATTGGCTTGTAACATAGGAGGATGCAAAACATATCATGCGAGAAGAATTGCAACAAAAAAGACTATCAGCTAACCAATATAATATGTTTTCACTCCTCATTGAAACATCTTTCCATTATCTTTTTTGGGCTAAGACATTATTAGCTTAATATTTATTTATTTTTTAAGTTTCTTCCCATCTAATATTCCATAAGGGCAGAGAAAGAAGTTTCTTCAACTTTAATTTTCTTCCTCTAATTAGTTAACAGATTTGAGAAATAAATTTGTTCAGAAAAGCTTTATTTTAGTCTATAAACAAAACACAGAAAAAAGGTTAACAAAAAAAGAAAAAAAAGTAATTTCTTTCTATAAACTAGATCTGAATTATCACAGAACAAACAAGGGAAAAAATAAATAAATAACACACCACAAGCTGAGGAAAGAAAAACATACCTCAAGATCTTTCAGCTCAAAATAAGCCTGCCAGCAACTATAGGATTGGTCACCTTCAAGCGTTGAACAATAATCTGTAAAGGTTAAAACAAAATATGAATATAACCAACACAACAGAACATGATAAAAATTATAATCAGATTTACATCTTTTCCAAAAGTGCATAACAGGTCCCAAAAAACTCATGGCATTAGACTGGACTCTGGTGACCTTGCATATTTGTCTTGTGAGGTCAGGAAGCTCTTTTGCTCGATTGAGAAGGAATTTGGATTGTCCGGTTTTGGAAAGATGACTATCACAGCTAGTAATGATCTTAATGAGGAAACACTAGATGCTTTAAATAAACAGGTAATTATTCTTTACATACTGGAATTTTTAGCCTTTTTTCGTATAAGGAATTCAAAATGCAAGAATCACTAGTGACTGATGTCCCCGTATTTTATTTGCTCAAGTTTGCAAAACAATATGGATGTTGCTTCCTCATCCAGATAGTGAAATGGATTGAAATTAAAAGGGTATCTAATGGAAATATTTTTCTTCAAGCTTTCTCTTTTTAATAATTTTTTTTTAATCTTGTGAATTTTTTAATAATTTATTGTTTGGCATGTTTTTATTTTTGAATGGAAATGATAAATGTGTCTTTGTCTATGGCATCCGTTGTTTAAATTTTTCATGAATTAGCAAGTGAGAGAGTGTCAGCAGTGTTGTTCTTTGATTGGCTTAAAGGTTCACATCCTGAGCTTTGTTGTGATCCGGAGATAGGTTGTTTGGTTGTTAATAATTGTGGGTTATTGGGAAATTATGAGGCAATGGTTCCCATTTTGACTGAATTTAACCATAAAGGGATGCATTTGAAAAGGAATGCATTTGGGTTCTTGATGGTTTTACGTTTTGACAAGGCTTCTACTATGGAATGTGTTAGGAAAATTATGGATGTGCTCAATGAGGTTGGTGGGGTATGTCAAAGTTCTGGAGTTCAGTTGTTGATAGAGATGTTTAGTTTTAAGGGTTCTATTGAGATAGCTGAGTTTTTGATAGGAACAGGCAGGAGGAAGGTGAATCATTACAATGTCTTGATGAGGACAATGTGCAAGAGAGGTGATTATGAAAGAGCAGTAGATTTGGTAAAGGAGATGAAGAGAAGTGGTTGTGAACCAAACAGAAGGACTTATAATTTGTTGGTCAGTTGTCTATGCAAGAGTGGTAAATTTGATGAAGCTTGTCAAGTGCTTGAAATTGTGGAAAAAGACTATGGTTTACCCGATGCAAGTACCTTTGATATTCTTATTAACTTAGTATGTAAACAACAACAGTTTGATTTAGCTTTGAAGTTTCTTGATAAAATGACTTTGAAGGGTATTGAACCTTGTATTCCAACTCATGCCGTGGTAATTAAGTCTTATTTTGAATCAGGAGAATATGAGGAAGCACATAAGTATATTGTTGATTCTGCTGTTAAGCAGAGCTATTCCAGCAATGCAAACTACAGCTTACTTGCTACTCTTCATTTGAAGAAAGGAAATGTGCTACATGCCCAGAAGTTTCTTCATGAGATGATGGACAAACGTCTTAAACCTAATTTTTCTGTGTTCATGAAGATAAGGAAGCGTCTTGAGAAGAAAAATAAAAAAGATTTGTCTTTGGAATTATTAAGAAGGTACTCAAGCTTGATTGAAAAATGAAAACGTAGCTGGATTTGGTGTCACAAGATGCCATGATGTCATTCAATGTTTGCTGATTAGTAACTCTAAATGAAAAGAAAGAACTAGAGACATGATTGAGTTTCTTCCTATGATCCTAAAGCCACTGGCAGAAGATGAGAAAAGGCAAGAAATGCAAAGTTATTCACCATGTGTTCTGTGGTCATCATTTGTGTCTTGTTAAGTCTCAAAATAATTTAAACTAGCGCAGGGAATTGACAAAACAATTTAACCAAAAACAATTTAACCAAAAACAATTTAACCAATTTAACCATAAGTCTAAAAAAAAAAATCATGTCATAACTGAGTCGAATAAAGTGATTGCATGAAGTTTATGTTTCAGAAGTAAAAAAAAAAAAAAAATACAAGCCCACATCAACAAAATCACTTACTCAGAATCAGAACAAAAGAAAGGATAAAAAATGTCATGGAACCAAAAACACCATACCCACTAAAATTAAAAAAAAAATAATAAAAAAGAATCCCACATCCACAAAATTCACTTACATCCAAAACAAAAAATCGAAAAAATAATATAAAAGGGTGAACATAGAAGGGCGATTCCACCATAAAACTTGAAAAAAAAATTAAAACCATAAACAGCACCTTCTAAAACCATAAAAACAAATAAAAACAAAAACAGAAAAATCAGAAGAAAAAAAAAGGTAACTTACTATCGAGTTCTTCAAGCCACCTCTTGATGCTATCAAAGGTGCTCCTTCTACTGATATCATAAACCATGCGCCAAAAAAAATTAAAAAAATAAAAAAAAATATAATATAATAAATATCGGTTCACCATGCACTTTGCTAGAAAACATAAAGAAAAAAAAAATCAATGATTAAAAGAACAAAACACAGAAGTTGATGTAGTAAAGAAGCCACCTTGGCGGTTACTTGTGCGAAGAACACTCACCAAGTTTTAGTTTGCAGGGTTATGCTTCCTTGCACGCCTTCTTCACCGTTCACAGCCTCAAAGCATCTTCAACGTTGAATGACAGCACCACGAAAGTGAAACTGGGGAAAGTGAAAAGGGATATGGGGAAGGGGAAAGTGAAAGTGTAAAGTGAAAAGGGGGAAGTGGTTGATTTTGTGAATAAAGAAAGGGGAATCAGAATTCACCAATTTTATTAATACTATTACTATTTAAAAACTAATCGGTAAAAGTAAAAAATTGGTCACAATGGTTAAAAATACTACAACGGACATCATGAGCATGGGTTCGAATTTTACTCGTGTATTTTTTTATAATCCAAATATGAACTGCTTCGAAATTCCCCCGAAACCACCTAAATATTCTTATTCTCAGGCGGTTATATAATAACCGCCCCTGTTTGCTTAAATATCTCCAAAAGTACGTTGCAGACGGTTTAATGTAAACCGCCTCAGAAGTATCGCCTGTAAATGCTATGTTTCTAGTAGTGAGGTGCTCAACAAGACTTGAGTCCTGAATGCGTTTTTGATAGGGTGGTGGATAGTGGCAAAGAACCCTTCTGTTTGCTGATTTTGCCCGATAAAAAATTAACATTTTTGGGGGCCCATTAGGTCAATTTCAAATTCATATATGATACCAGGTTAAAAAAGATACAATTCGGCCAAGAAGATTGTGCCAAAAATGGCTGATTTCGTATATGACTGCCATCGAACTATCAAACTTTATTTCAAAAAGAAGTGGGTCAAACATCGGATTATATTTACAAATTTTTTTTTACAAACTGTTACAAATTATATTATGTATTTTGAGTACATTCTCACATGAGTATATTATCCGAAATACATAGCGTAATTTATAATAGTTTATAAATAAAAGTTTATAAACATAACCTTCTGTGTCAAACTTTATCAATAAAATATGAAAATGCAGTTTGATTGAGGCCAAAATACTCTTTGCCAACTTTATATTCTGTTTTTCTCCTACACTAAAGGAGAGAGAGAAAATTTAAAGTGAGTCTCACGTTTAACTTGTATCTGGTGCATGAGATAATAATCTCATGCAACATGAGATTATTATTTTCCGTAAATTTTTACTTAAAACCGGGTATGAGTAGTTTTCATTCTTCTTTCAACGGCTTTTTGACCCTTATGACCCTTAATAAATAATTAATTACCAATTTGCCCTTCATTTGAAACTAATTCGAAAATTTAACCCCCCTCAAAAACATAACATCAATCTGCTCCTTTTTGACCGTTGACCACGAAGCCTACCCGCATACACTCTTTCCTACCCGGGTATTTTTTGAAAATTTTTATCTACCCAGGTAAGTAGGGGTGTACTCGGGTATAGTTCTTGAATCTGAGAATTTATTTGAATTATTTACCCGAGTAGGGAGGAGTGTACCCGGGTACGATATTTCACTTGAAAGAAATTACATACTGATTTAATTCAGCATCAAGCTTCTGAAAACTTTGAACAGCGCATGCATCTCGAAAACCACAATTGCCCTTCTATGCAGATGTAACGTTAATATTGGAATTCGTTTCCTTTTAATTCGGGAACATGCTTGAGGATGGATGGCTGGCATTAAAACTGCACTAATTTAAAAGTAACATTTAATACTAATTAAGCGTAACATTGAATCTGATAAAAGTGACGTCAACTTAATACAAACCGCCACGCCAACATCAATTGTAACGTTAATTTTATTGACGTTTCGTCTTGTAAAAGGGCGCTAGAAATAGTGTCTTTCTTATTTGCAAAAATAAAAAAGAAATAATGTCTTTCTCATTTATTCGCAACAAAATATTCGACGTCACCACCTAAAGTAATGTTTTTGTAACCCGATTATTGTGTTTTTTTTTTAAATTTATTTGTAATCTTTTTATTGATTTAGTTTTTTAGCCAGTCACGTACATACGAAAACGAAAATAGAAGTTATGAATAATCATAAAAAATGTAAAATTTATATCCTGTGGAAATATTAATCTACACGTGATTGAACATAGTTCTGTGAGTTACTATATAATGATTAATTTATTTTGTATTAAAAATAGCTTATGATAGATTAAAATAATTTTCTCAATTGTCTTTTAATCCTTTGAAGATAGAGTTGAACCGATTGCTCGAGGCTAAATAGTTCGACGTAGTAAATTGACCGTAACTTTTCACTGGGACGTCAAATTTAGGTGATTGCACTTTTTTTTTTCCATATAATTTGCTATCTTACATAAGGCTCTGTCATTGATGAGATATTTTATTATACTAAGGATAAATCCCACTGATGAGTCAAAGTGATTAGTGACGTTTGATTTTCAATTAACAAATATTATTATTTTCTGGTTCAACATCCCAAGAGTTTTTTACCCGCGGGGGGGGGGGGGGGGGGGGGGGGGGGGGGCGCAATAAAAGATGCATATGTGGGAAACCAATGAATCAAGAGATATTTCATCGTAGTTCACCAGCAAATGAAGGGTTTGTTCAAGAAAGGACAACTTTTATTATTTCAGATGACCTTAAGGTGAAGCCTGATGATTTTCAAAACTCTGTTTGTCTACCTATAAATCTTGGATCCAAAGACTTCGATACAATCAAACTAGTAACTGTGAATGTCACTCAAAAAGAGGTATTTTTTCATGTTATATTTATATATATTTATGTTTTTACCCGGGTACACTCCTCCCTACCCGGGTACACTCCTCCCTACCCAGGTAAATAATTCAAACAAATTCTCAGATTTAAGAACTATACCCGGGTACACCCCTACCTACCCGGGTAGATAAAATTTTTCAAAAAATACCCGGGTAGGAAGGAGTGTACCCGAGTAGGCTTCGTGGTCAACGGTCAAACATGGACAGATTGGTGTTATGTTTTTGAGGGGGGTTAAATTTTCGAATTAATTTCAAATAAAGGGCAAATTGATAATTAATTATTTATTAAGGGTCATAAGGGTCAAAAAGCCGTTGAAAGAAGAATGAAAACTACTCATACCCGGTTTTAAGCAAAAAATTACGGAAAATAATAATCTCATGTTGCATGAGATTATTATCTCATGCACCAGATACAAGTTAAACGTGAGACTCACTTTAAATTAGTATAGTTTGTAAGTTTGTAAGAATTTTTTTTTATCAATATAACTTTCCCCTAAAAATATATGTTGAAATTAGGAGTGTTCCCGGTCCGTATTAAATTAGTTTTAAAGTAAAAATTATCAGATCCAATTCATTCGATTTGATTATTTAAACATTAATTTGGTTTGGATTTTATAATATAAGTGTTGTTGGGGTTGGAAGTATTTCATTTAATGACCCAGACTAAATAATACACGCAAAAGTCGAAAGAGAAAAGCGACAAATTATTAGGTAAGCCCTAATGATTTGCTTGGTTGCTCTTAATAAACAAATCAAGAATGTCATTCAGGTATTATTTTCTTTCCAATATTCTTACTATTTTCTATAATAAAATAAAAATTAAAACACATATTATAAGAATCTTCATTTTTATTTCTCCGGTACAAAAAGTGTAAAAAGTAGAAAAAATAATAATGTGTAAATAATAAAACTGTAAACAAAACGTCATGAGGAAACAAATGTACTGAAATACATATTTTCCACGAGGTAAAATTCTCACCTTTAAACCTATATTATATTGTGGTAAGATTGTAACCATTCTGTAAATAATTACTTTGCGCCGGATTGGAGAAATGAAAATGAGTTGTGTAGGTCCATAAACAATCTAAGCAGAATTAATAATTGAAATTAAACAATACTTAGCAATGACCCAAACAAAAGTAATGAAAAAAGCAAAGATTTTTTTTTTTTTTTTTATATAAATAATGATGAAGAAGCTTGTTTGTAACAATGTAAACGAAAAACAGGGGTTTTTGCCCTTTATACCCTTTATGAATAATGCTAAAGAAATAAAGTTGATAGTGATACAATTGGACGTCATAACAAAGGAGTAATTCATCCGTTTCCCTAATACATAACACAATCGAAACTTTATTAAAGAAGGGTCATCATCATATTAATTTATAGTTCACATATCCGTTTTTAGTAAATAAAATTTCAAAAGTTCAAATTCCCAGATTTGAAATGTGCATCAATGTGACAAGATAAAAACTACAACAAAATAACATTAATGTAGGTGGAGGCAAAAATAGCTTTGTCGTATCTTCGATGACGTAACACTTTAAACAATTCAAAGTTTAAGAATGGAATTATTCGAATTGAACATTCTTGGTGTGCCTCACTAATAGTATATATGTACATATATAGAACAGAGCGGAGCATTCGTGGCAGAAGAAGACGTCGTAGAATTAATTAATGTAGGTATAGGTTGATCCCATTTAATTAATTATAGCTTGATAATGTTATGTCCCAAGCTCATCATCAACTATAAAAAGAGCTAATGAAACTCAAATTTATTCACAGACCGACCTAATGGCTTCTATATACTCTAATGGTATGATGTGTGTGATTTTTCTCTCATTGTTGTCATGCCAAATCTTAGCTTCCCAGAGCATCTCTAATGGCTTGTCATTAGAGCTGATCCACCCATATACTCTAATTAAATCACCTCCATCATCAATTCATAATCTTTCCAACGGTTCAGATGCATTGCAGCCAGACGCAATCACTCCACCCATTGAACCATTGAAAAACAATGCAGCCATGCTTGTGAAGGTTGGTATTGGCACCTTCCCAGGGAATCCCTCCTACATATCGTACTTGTTACTGTTGGATACTGGTTCTTCCCTCACATGGGTTCAATGTGAGGGTTGTGCTGATAAACATGAAAGAGGTAGGCATTGCTATCCTCAGAAGGATAAATTATTTTCAAATTCCACGTCTGAATCTTACAGCGATCTCCTTGACGACAAGGATAGGAAGCAGATACCCTATAAAATAACGTACGCTGATCTTGACAGTTCTGAAGGCGTTCTTGGGAGTGAGACTTTAACTTTCCCATCTGGTTCTGCTTCTGGTTCATCATCTCGTGTTATGTCCGTTAAGGGCGTAACTTTCGGGTGTGGTCTTAACAATCGGGACTCGCATTCGCGTTCTGATGAATATGTTGTGGCAGGGGTATTTGGCTTCGGAATCTATGATGATTATGGAGAATATTCTATTTTGAAGAAACTAGAGCCTATAAGTGGTGGAAGATTCTCATACTGTTTCGTAGGTTACGTGGAGAAACCCCTACCTATGTATCTCAGGTTTGGCTCAGAGATAAAGCCACCGGCAAATTTGAGAACCACGAAATTCTTGAAAAGCAATGATTATGGTTACCGTGTGGCTTTGGAAGGTCTTGGCTTTGAAGGGAAGCGACTGGATATTGATCCAAAGGTGTTTGCTCCCGCTCCCAGTGATAAAAAGCCGGGTGGCTGTTTAATAGACTCAGGTAGAAGTATGTCAGCGATAATCAAGGATGCATATGAAAAACTTGAAGAGAAAGTGAAGTCACACTTTTCAAGTCTTAAAGAATTCAAACCTTCTGTTGGTAAAAAAGGTCGTTTGTGTTATACAAGGTATCATGTAAAAGGCTACACCAAAGATTTACCCACTGTCACTTTCTATTTTAAAGGTGCTCAGCTGGATGTACTTCCTGAAGGCGTTTTCCATAGGGTAGTAGATTACAAAAAGAAACCACCCGAAGAAACCTTCTGTCTCATGATTCGATCACATGACAGATGTACCGCTTTAGGTAAATTTCAGCAGGTAAATGTCAAGTTCATTTTTGATACCAAAAATCAGGAGCTGCAGTTCGGGCCTGAAGATTGTGCCCGAAACGGTTGATCTAATGTATGAAGTATTGTAAACCGTATCAATAAAGTGCCATCTCTGAATGGACAGAATAAAATGAATATCTGTAGTTACATGGTTTTTTTATATATTTATTTTTCGGGCTTTCCTTATCACTTCTTACTTACAGAATTGACTCATGGATAGTCAAATAACATTTTCTCTATATTTTTTTTTAGAGAAAGGTTATATTTTCAATTTTTTTTTTTACAAACTCTTATAAATTATACTATATGTTCTCCCGGAAGAACACTATGTTACATTATGTTTTTCCGAAAATACATAGTGTAATTTGCAAAAATTTGTAAAAAAAATTTATAAACAAATAGTTTTCCAGTTTCTTATATATGGAGGAACGTAGTCTCCTAGACAATAAGCAAGGATCAAAAGTTGGAAAACTATTTACCCGATGAACAAATTAATCATCCACTCATAAGCAAACTGAATAGTAATTAAACCCACCATTCATGAATCTCCGAACAAATTAATCTCCTAAGGTGATATATATTTGAAATTTCAGAAGAATGTGTCGGGTTTTGCCCCTTTATTAAAGTCCAATTGAGTCTAATGTGTAATTAGAACTCAAAAAACGGAGAGCCCATTCAGTTTAAGGCTAGGATTTCTTATAATCCATATATATTATAGTCATCAGCTTCTTAAGGTCTTTATTTGGTGATTGCAGAGGTTAAAGTAAGGTCATCTTCATGATAGCGGCACTTGATTTTTTTTCGGTTCTTGATTTTTCGGTTTTCGGTTAATTCGGTATTGATTTTTTGGTTCAGTCACCGTGGTTTTGAATTAGTTTGGATCGATTAATGAACACTCCTATCTTAAAGTATGAAAGAAATATTTCAATTAATAAATTAATTATTCAACTTTTTCTCTAGCCAATTTATTTCTCTGAGAGATTTTTTTATTACTTTACACAAGCTCTTTTCACTTTTTTCAAAGATTTTGCACCAAACTTCCCAAATCAAGTCACCAATTCTACTTTACATACAATTTTATCTCTTTTCATATAGATTTCCGCATTGTTATACACTACTAGAAAAAATCTCTATAGCGACGGAATTGCTATGAAAATTATGTCGCTAATTTCATCCTCTATACTACTTTCCGTCGCAAATTTCCTCGCAAAATCGTTTGCGAGGGAATTTGTGACGGAAAGTAGTAGCGAGGATGAAATTAGCGACGGAATTTCCATAGCAATTCCGTCGCTATACAAGTTTTTTCTAGTAGTGATATTTATATATTTTTCAATCAAATGTTAAAAAAAAAATATTTTGCATATTGTTATATACACCTGATCCCTTAGTAATTCCTTCTGGCGGATCTTATGCCTTTAACTTCCTTTCTTGCCACCGGAAATCACTTGACATGCAACACATATGCCTCTGACTAAAATTAGTAATGAAATGAACCACCAAAAAACTAGTAATAAAATGCGAGCCCCAAGAAAAAAAAAAGTAATCAAAATTCAAGTGAGCTTCAGCTGATACAAGACCTATCTATCTCGAAGAAGAAAGGTTACTGATGCATAGGAATTTGATCCTTTCGTGTGGTATTTTTCACCTTCTGATATATCTCAATAAAGGTATCAATAGCTAAAAAAAGTAGAAAAACGGTTTGAGATAAAGGGATTTTTTATCAGAAGTAAATTCTGTAAAATTATATTAGTTCTCGACACATTAATTAGGATTTCGAGACAAGGGATAAGGCTGTATTCAGTCGGTCAACTATAATTAACCAAACTCAACTTGTTTTATATTTTAAATTGTAATTTAATATATTTTATTTTGAAAAATTATTCCCTTTTACGTTATAGATACATGACAAACATGCCTTATTTTTTTTAACACATGGTGGGCCCTTCATATGTTGGGGCTATAGCATGAGAGAGAGTATCTCCTTCAACATGAGATTAAATGTTCCCTTTTATTTTAAGGGTTTGCATCCATCATGCAATAGGAAAAAGAGAGTTTCTTACACACACAACATTTTGTGGACCCCACATTTTTTGAAGTAAAAGAAAAAATCTAAGGCACGGAAAGCGAATCTCTATAACATGACACATGACCAGTTCACTTTTCCTACAACATAACTCTTATAAATATCTTTATTTTATGGTGACAAATATAGATTTGACTATTTTGATTTTAGAAGAAGCCTATGAAAGCTTGTGATTACATCCTAAAATATGGACTATAGTTTATCAGAAAAGAAATAAAAAAACAATTACTTAGAAGTAGCATCAAAAGGATTTGGTAGCTTTTACTAGGGTTTTGAAGGACACGATGAGCTCTTTTGGTGGACAGGAGAATAGGAATAGATATGATAAGAGGATTAGATACGAGTATAAAATAATGAGCTTGATAAGTTCATATCCTATCATGTGTTTGATGTGTATTGAATGAATAAATTGATAGGATAATGTTATCATATGCATTGTTTTATGTGAATTATATAGTGTTATTATATTTTATAAATAGGCAAAAATATCATCTTTAATAGAATTTTATATGATTTTTTAAAATTTAATTCTAAACTATTTTTTTTTACTTATTTGCACATTAATTCTTATTTTGAATTATTAAAAAAATAAAAAACCATAATTTTAAGTAAAATATATTAAAATACACAAATAACTTGCACAATTTTTTAAAATAAAAAAATATATTCTCACCTAATAAATTTTTGAAAATTAGGTTTTAAATTGTTTGTCAGTATTGATAGCCAATGTTTACTGGCAGCTGGTGTAGTGGGGTGGCCAATTGAAGTGGTGCGAGTGACAATGGCTAGTGGTGACGACGTCGATAATGATTGATGACAATGGTGGCGATAATAGTGGCTAGTGGTGGCAGCGCCGACAGTGATGGTTGCCCGTAGATGGGTAGTGGTGGTTGTGGGGGTGTTGGTGTTTGATGTGGTGGTGGCAAGTAGGGTGGGTGGTGGCAATTGTGGTGGCAGACTGATGGCAGTGATGGTTGGTACTTGGTGGTTAGGGATGGGTGTGGTGGTGGTTAGTTCAGGTAATGGTGATGGCTAATGCCTACAGCATCGATGGTTCTGGTCAATAGCGGACCTAGAATCTTTTTTAATGTCTGCACACATAGAATAAAAGAATAAAGGAAAATTTTTTTAAAGAAAACTTTAACTTAATATAAAAAAAGTAATCAAGAGTCAATTTAAATGGTTGCAATAGAATATTTTGGGTCCTCAACAAAAATAATAGGCTTCAATTTAATCTCTTAGAGGAAAAAAAGTCTACTCGTGATTCCTCAGAATTCAAAAATAGGCTCAGATAATCAAAATCACGGTCCTCCGAAATTTAAAAAGACCTACATTAATCCTTCAAAAGGACTAACGTGAGTCTATTTTGGAATTTAAAGAGATCACGAGTCAACTTTTTTTTAAGAAATTAAATTGGGTCCTGTAATTTTTGTTGATGATCCAAAATATTTTTTATTTTTATTTTTCTCCAAAAAATTTGTGTGTGCACTTGCACACACGTCCGTCCGCCACTGGTTCTGGTAATTGATGTAGTGGTGGTAGCAGTGATACGAGTGATTAGTGTTTGTGGTAGCAGGTGACAATTGTAATGGCTAGTAGCTCATAGTGATGGCTAATGGTGACAGTGGTAGCTACTTAGTGGATGGTAGTGGTGGTAATGGGTGATACAGATGGCTAATGACTAGCGGCACAATAATGGCAGCTGATTAGTGGCAAGAGCTTATCCTGGTGTGCTCAACAAAGTTCATAAGAGAAGTGTAAATGATAATATTTGAGATGAGAAAAGTGTGACATTTATTATCATATCCTATTTATTCCTAAATAAGTCTTCCCTAATGATAGCTTATCTTACTACAAAATAATATGTTTATCATATCCCTTTGTTTCACCAAACATATGACAAAAGCAAGATATGATAGTTTGTTATATCATGTTCTCTCTATCATATCATCAAACGGCCCAAATTTCGAAGGGAATAAAAACAATAAAACAAGATTTGTGGGCAGCTCCATGACCTAGTCGTATGTTTTATATTTCAGGTTAACTCGGTTAAAATGTTGTATTAGCGGTTTTATTGGAAGTTAAATAGTCAAGCTAGCTTAGAAACTAAACTAAAGAAAAATTTTCTTTAAAAAGATTAAAGAGTGTTCACATAAAATTGATGCTCTGGTATTGAAATTCTGCGGTGCCATAGGAACAGCAATGGCTGAATTGGGTGCCGTACCCAAAATGCGGAAAAAATATTTGAAAATAATATAAAGATCTTAATTTCACCATCATCAGTTTTATAAGTGATCACATAATTCATGGTTTTTGGTGCTCGCACTCCCATGAATCAGAATCTGTTCACCATCGTTTACTGCTTTGTCTACTACTGTCACTGTGGCGATCCAATTACAGCGTCTGGGTCCAAGACATAACAAACCCAAGAAAGAGGGAACTAAGCCCAAGTATTTAGAAGAATATGTGATGTAATTGGTGCATTTATCAGGCCCAGTTAGTGATTCCGTTTAATTGATTCGCCTTTTTACAGTCGTAAAAAATAAAAAAAATCTTCATCTCAAAAATAAAGAGTCGATTGTGTCCTTATTTTTTTTCTTAAAATTGTTTTGTTGAATAATTAATAAAATATGTGTTTTTGATTTTATTTTTTAAGTTAAAAATCAAAACACAAAACAAAAATAACTTATATATGTTCTCTAAACTTAATTCTAAAAAAAAAAAAAAAATCAGTTACAATTTTCAATTTTATTTTTTTATAAAACAGAATTTATCATATACGTTTTTTGTGTTTTTGTATTTCGAAAAGAGAAATGTTATACTTACAATCTATTTTCGTTTATCATTTTTACTATTATATCTTAACCGTTGATTTCAATCAATCAACGGTTATTATTTTCGCAAGTCAAACTCATTAATTAATTATTAATTCGCAATAAATAATGACCGTTAATTGACGAAAATTAATGATTAAAATATGATTGTAAGATGTTGTAAACGAAAATAAATTGTAAACTTTTTTTCTAAAAATTAAAAAATTATTTTTGAAAACAAATCTCAAACTGGCTAAAAGTTCTGATCAAGTGTATCAAAAACAAGAAAGATTCTGATAATGACTTTGGAATAAAATTTTCGTGTCCACTAAATCAGAAACGCAAGACATTACCTCAGCTAAACCTAAAATATCCCCATTGCTTCAATTTATTTGTGATTACATGGTCCCGTGGAAGAGTACCCATGACTCCATGGTCCAGTTGTTACAAACTGCAAGATATGCCCTTACCCTCGACCAACGCTTTACTTTTCTTTAACTTTTACACAATTCATATTTTGTCATCACTAATGACAGTAGTTGACCACTTTGGTTCCCTTACTAACTTCAAGTTGAACCCCAGAAAAAATAGACCTGTGCTTTTACCGCATGCTGACAACTTTTTCCCATCTAGTTGGAAATCTAAGCATTTAGAAGATGCTGGGAAGGAATTAATGGGGATTGGTTTAACTATTACATACTTAATTTCATTTAAGCAAAGTCTTTGGTTTAAGTCTTTATAAACGTAAAAAATTCTTTTTAAAAGAACAAGCCCCACCATAATATAGGTATTTCAAACTCGAATAACATTATTTTCCGTAAAATTATTTGTGATTTATTTTATAAAAAAATGCTGGCAAGGATGCTTAGATTTGATCCCTTACCATCGGCTTACACATAATTAATTTTACAAAAAGGAAAAAAAAAAGTTGAATTTTTTTTAATAGTTTAATTTTGATGCGGTAAATTTTTTTTATTACACTCATATTTAATTTTATATTAACTTAACAACACATTATTTAATGAATTTAATTATATTATCAATTACATGAGATGCCATATAATAACTAAATAACATATTATTAAATAATAATAATTTTTTTTTTATATTTACAAGTTACGTTATTTTTTGCTTCTTGTCTCATCTTTCAATCATGACAACTAGGGGTATAAAATTTTGATTCCCCATATTTTTTACTTTAAATATTGAGAATGATGATCATACAGAGATGGAAATAAATATAATCGTTTGATCAATATAATCAATCTAACGGTGAGATTTATTGATAATAACATGGTAATAACACAACTTGGTTGTTACAATATTCTTCCCCTATATATATATATGGGAAAAATATTTCTCAAGCAGCTCGAGATAAGTTTATCTCCGGCCACTCCAAAACTACGTCGTTTTATTTATTTATTTCTTTATATTAATGGATTCATCTTTAAATGGTTATGATTCTCTTTTTCTTTCTCTTCCTTTATCATCATTGATCCATCTTTGTACGATTATGATTTAGTAGCCGGAGATAAAATTATCTCAAGCAGCTTGATAAACGATAAGTACTATATATATATATATATATATATATATATATATATATATATATA
The DNA here is from genome assembly GCF_033153095.1 of Gastrolobium bilobum. Classification (NCBI taxonomy): domain Eukaryota; kingdom Viridiplantae; phylum Streptophyta; class Magnoliopsida; order Fabales; family Fabaceae; genus Gastrolobium; species Gastrolobium bilobum. The sequence goes on along the minus strand of NW_026895806.1, from coordinate 48,180 downwards.
TATATATATATATATATAGGTTATACTTACAATCTATTTTCGTTTAGAAACTCTTACAATCATATCATAATCGTTGATTTCTGTCAATCAATGATTATCATTTATTACGAATTATTAATTAATTAATTAGTTTGATTTATGAAAATAATAATCATTAATTGACAAAAATTAACGATTAAGATATGGTTGTAAGAGATTCTAAACGAAAATAGGTTGTAAGTATAATATTTCACACACACATATATATGTGCCTGTTTGGATCATCTTTTTTTTAAGCTAGAAGCTACTTATAAGCATAAGTTAGGCCAAACAGGTTTTGGAAAAAGCTCTTATAACGAAAAGCTCTTTTTTTATAATGAAGAAAAAAGCTAAAAACTAAAAGCTCCTGGGAGGAGCTTTTTTTTTTTAAATCTTATCTGTTTTTTTTGAATTGTGTGCTTTTTTTTAAAATGAAGAGTTATAAAAAGAGAGAGAGATAATTTTCCTGAAATATGTGCTTTTAAGTAATTTTTAAGTTAAAATTTTTATGTAGTTTCCAAACAGTTCTTAGCTTCTTTTTTTAAGTTCTTTTTTTTAGCTTTAGCTTATAAGTAGCTTCTAGCTTAAAAATAAGAGAATCCAAACAAGCTCTATATATGTAATGGCTTGTCATTTCTCAAGTTGCTTGAAATAACTTTATCTCCGACTACTAAATCATAACCGTACAAAGATGGATCAATGGTGATAAAGAAAGAGAAAAAAAAGAAAAAGAATCATAATCATTCAAAGGAGAATTAATATAAAGAAGTAAATAAATAAACTGACATAATTTTTGGATGGACGGAGATAAGTATATCTCAAACTACTTAAGAAATATTTTTCTTATATATATATATAACAACAAAATTACATCTATTTATTATAATATACAAATTTTCCACTTGCCATGCATCAAATTTTTTAAAATTTAAAAGTTTTTATTTTTATTTTTATTTTTATTATATGACATTTTTGTTTTGATCTTTGATCTTTGATTTATTTTATTTATATTTTCGTAGTATTTTCATCGTTTTTAACCTTTCAATTTTTTTTTTAGAAAATTCATTTTTAATAAATTAAAATTAAAATACTTTATGATTAAAATACCCTAAAAATATCATTACGGTATTGACTGCTGTTAGTGGGGAAAGAGAAGAGAATAAAAGTAAACACACGATAAAAAAAAGGGGCAAGGAATGTAATACCTTTCTTTTCGGGTATAAAGTCGAAGAATCGCAGCACTGATATATGGAAAAGATGCGAACATCCCTGTTACCTTTATAAACATATGGACAACGCAAAAAGATTGGAAAGTTAATGCCTGCCCACAAGTAGATCAGGTTTTGCCCTGTAAAAAATCTTAAATTTCTCGTGATATGTTAACTTTGTAAACTTAAATTATAAGTTTGGTCTTATTTATATTTAAAATATTAAAATTTTCGCTTTATACTTGTTAATCTGTTTAAGCCTATTAAATATTTAATAATTAAAAAATAATTAAAATAATATTACTTTATTATTTAAAATTATTAAAATATTATTTTTATTATTTTATTTAAAGTAAATAATATGATATGGCCCGATATATAAAAAAAAAATATGCCCTGCTTTCTAGATAATTTTTTTAAAAGCATAGACATGTTCTATATGACTATTTGTAATAGGTCAAACCTGATCTAATATAGGCTAGGTTATAGGTTCCTGTAGGCTAGCCTTGCCCATTTACACCCCTACCCACGACATTGTTTTTTTTTTTTTTTTGTAACTTCAAGATTCTATTGTCCCCTTAAAACATAACTATACTCTTAATAAAGGTGTGGGTCCTACAATATAATAAAAGAGAAAAAAATTATCAATAGGTCCCAGGATAGTTATATTTCCCTAAAATATTTCTCAAAGTGTGGAGAAAACTTAGTGTATTGATGTCTCCACTACACTTAAGAAACATGTCTTATCACTTGGGAAAAAAAATTTGTGCATTCATTTATCCCAGGATATGTAGGCGGGTTCTATGTAAACTTCCAGAATCTTAGGATCCACTTACGTATCCTGGGATAAATGCGATGCATTGAAGTTCAGTGAGTTTTCAAAATCAAATGGGTACTGTACTCTCGGGTTGAGGGAATTCAATAATAGACACCTGTTGGCATTCCAACATTCCTTCTCATTTCAGGGCCTACCCGAAAAGAAAGAGAATTCAATACTTCTTGGTCGTGAATATTTGAATAGGACAAACAATCCTGTGGATCTCTTTGCTTTAGAACAAAATAATTCGAATTAGGCTCATTCATCTGTAATGTGTGTTATCGATATAGGGGATCTTTCAATTCATTGGTTGCACTAAAGTTTTATTCCATCACTTATGCTTTGCACACATGCTTAAGTTTGTGGGAATTCAAATGTGAGTAATAGAAATTCCATACCGGAAAGGAAGAAGCTAAGCATAACATATATGAGTGATATGACCCATAAATTCAATATCTTAATATTTTGAATTGAGATATAATGTTAGATACACATGATATGATTAGTCTAACTTAGCTTATTAATTGCGATTATTTGCCATGAGCTCCCTTTGAATCTACCCAACTTTGATATTAGAGCCAATGTGTTAGATCCACTCTTGATTAATAACCCCATTAATACTTAAAGAAGCATTTGTCATCATGATTTTTTGAATCAGGACTTCTATTTTACACGAACGGTTGTTTACAAAATCTTTTTTTTTTTTGGAAATATTGTTTACAAAATCTTTCATGAATTCCAAATGCACTATCTTTTTGTGTTCATAGTTCATATGAAATTACCCTAAAACAAATAATATGTTCTAAAATTACGGATATAACTACCCTTTTTATATCCACTCATGCACCATTTCACGGATTTAGTTCATGATATTTAGGTGATGTATGGCGACGATATTCTATTCTATGGGCATTATTTCTAGAAAGAAAGAAAGAAATATATATATATATATATATATATATATATATATATAGAGGTAGGATCTTTTGACACCGGTGTCAAATTTTAATTTTGACACCTCATCTCAGAGCTGTTAGATCAAAAAAGATCAATGGTATCACATGTTTGCAAATCAGAGTCATTGATTTTGTTTGATCTAACAGTTCTGAGATGAGGTGTCAAAATTGAAATTTGACACCGGTGTCAAAGGATCCTACCTCATATATATATATATATATATATATATATATATATATATATATATATATATATATATATGAGGTAGGATCCTTTGACACCGGTGTCAAATTTGAAGTTTGACACCTCATATGAGATCCATTAAATCAAAAAAGATCAATTGTGTCACATGCTTACAAATCAGAGTCGTTGATCTTTTTTGATCTAACGGCTCTCAGATGAGGTGTCAAACTTCAAATTTGACACCGGTGTCAAAGGATCCTGCCTCTATATATATATATATATATATATATATATATATATATATATATAGGAGTTTATATTTCTGCAGCTAAGCTGCTGTACGTGCAGCAATTAAATACTTGTCATATATATACTTGAAAGCATTAAATTCGGAAAATCATAACTATATAAAGGATGAAAGCATTAAATGCGAGGAATCATAACCATACACATGTCGTTGTTATACATAAAGCGGCTGCAGAAATGATTTTATCATATATATATATATATATATATATATATATATATATATATATATATATGAAAAAAGAGTTTTTAGGTAAAAAAAAAAGTATATGTTTAATAACATAAATTATTTCTATATTAAGAAAGAGAGAGTATATTTAATAATAAATAATGTGTATTTGATGTTAATACTTGACAACACATTATACGACATTTGCATTAAGGAGCAAAATATTTGTTTTTCTATTTCTATCAATTTGCATAGCAAACGGTTTATATTTTGAAATAAAAAAATAAATGGTTTTCTTAAACACTATATGTAAGTATTTTTATTCCCAAGGCTCAAAATAAATGAAAAAAATTTTCGTGTACCCCATTTTTAAAAGTTGCACTCTCCAAAAAATCAAAACCATATCTTAAGTATGGGGCCAGCTACACTTACCACACATCTACAATACTTACTCTTATTATTATATGGGAAATAATACTCTCATGCCACGTGAGATTACATTATTTTCTTACACAAATTCATTTTTCGTACCAATTAATTTTTCTTTTCTTTTTTTAATATAAAATATGGGATTCACATTTAACTTCTGTCTACTTTTTTTCTCTCCTACAATCCTACAACATAAGAAAACTTAAACCCTTATTATATTTATTACAATATAATTCTACATATATCTCGTTTAAGGCTTTAACGTTTTTACAGTGAATGTAGATAAGTTATCTATATTCATTCCAAAAACGACGTCGTTTTGAATTAAAAAATTAAAAAATTATAATGAGAAAGACTATTATAACCCTGAAATAAATTATAATTACAAAAATATCTTGATTTTCGTCCCAAAACGATGTCATTTTAGGCTCAATGTAAATAACTTATCTACATTAACCGTAGAAAAGACAAACCCCTCCTTTAATTGGTTAAGTTAATAATTTATTGAACAAACTAGTGATTCATTGGTTTAGTATTCTATCAACAGGAAAAATCAATTGTCTTCATCCGCAGAAGAAAAACAATGCCCTTAATAATACTGGTGACAATATTTAAAATACAATGTAAACTTATAAATAGGGTAATATATTTCTCATATTATAAGAGATAATTTTATTTTATGCACACACAAAAATAAATAGGTGAGACCCACTGAAAAAAAGAGAGAAAAAAAAGAAGTGGGTCTCATCCACTTTTTTGTGTATGCATGAAATAAAATTATATGATATAACATGATAAATATATTCCCCAAATAAATATGTTCATATTACAAAATTCAATGATAGATATAAAACTCACCATAAATCCAGATTTATAATAACATGGTCTACTAAAAATTGTCACCCAATTTATTTTATTTATCTATTAGCTCATTTTCTCCTTTGCTTCTCCTTTCACCGTGTTTAATGAAAATTTAAAAAGTATGGATATTGTGTTTACGCATGTTAACTATTTAATAAAATCCCTAAGGAATGATAATGTTGGTATAAAATTTCTTCAGAGTTCCTAAAGCAAGATAAGTTTTTTGATTTTTTGGGTAAAATATTTCTCCAGTCACTTGAGATAAGTTATCTCCTATAACTCCCAAATTATATCGTTTTGAATTAATAAAGGATATTTCTGTAATTTTAGGAGAATTAATTAAGAGTATTTCAATAAAATTCATATAATAAAAAAATAAATAAAATTATAAAAATACCTTTATTAATTCATAACGATATCGTTTTAGAGATTACCGGAGAAATAATGTAAACTACTTCAATTATGTGAGGTATCTTGTCTCCTACTTTAATTATATTTGAAATATTATTACTAATGCGGTGCGCATTTATGGTTTAAAAAACATATTCTAAAATCACCTTATATCTTTTTAGGGTAAGCAGATAGTTCATACTCCCTCCATTTTAGAATGCTTTTCATTTAATTTTTTTACAATAATTAAAAATTATTAAATATCTTTAATTTTTAGAAAAATAATTACATTTATCTAATGACATGTTTCTTTCTCCCTTTATTTATTTCTTTACTTTTTTATTCTCTTTTATTTCAATTTTATCTCTCTGTTTTTTACTATTATTTAATTTAGTTTTTTTTAAACTTTTTTATTCTTTTCTTTTTTTCTTATGTATGTTTATTTTCACTTTATTTTATTTTTTAATTGATTATTATTTTTTAATGAATAGTTTTATATATATTTAAATTTTATTTTTTCCCTTACTTTTTTTGGTATTTTTTATTTGGGTTCCAAATAATTTATTATTTTTGAAAAACTAAATTACAAAACAATATTTATCTGATTGTTTTGAAAGCTTGTTCTCGATATATTATTTCAAGAGAAAATCAAAATACATTTCAATTGTTTTTGTTTTCTCATTCTTATTATTATGAATTCTCTACTTTCACTTTAAATTACCACTGTGGAACTCTGGAGCTACTATCACCGAGCCGCACTCATCATTGTCACTGCAGGAGCAGCCACTGCCACTATCATCACTGCTGGAGTATTAATAAGTTGTTAAAATTTATTTTCAAAACAAAAGTCATCAAGCAAATTTTTTATTATTTTTATGAGTTCTTTTTTCTTATGTTGTTGCAAATCTTTGTTTACAGAAAAATGATTATAATTATATATTCTTGAAAATATATTATTATAATTAGAAAACTATTTTTTTTCACTCCCTTCACGTCCGCAGACAATATATAAATTTTTCTACTGTTATTCTGTAAAAGGTAACCTTATTGTACCTTTTGTGATGATGTGCGAAAAAAATTATGGTCCAATAAGAAGCTCAAAAGATATACAGCCAAAAAATAACAGAATATGAACTTTGAAATTTGCAATATAACATGGGCAGATAGCAGATTGAGACAGGCAAAACCATAATGGGTTTGCATGCTATTTATGATGCAGCTAACAGATCTTCGAGAATATTTCCTTTAGCAAGGAAAGATGGACACACAAGTCAAAAGTGAATGCCGCTGCAGATATTTTCATGTTACGAATATGATTTGTTGTTTATTGAATAAGGTAAATATGTCTCTCCTATTACATGAAACAAAATTATCTCTCTCATGCATGCACAGAAAAAATGATTGAGATCTATTTTTTTCTTTCTCTCTCTTTTTCTTAATAGATTCCATCCAATTTTTGTGTGTTACAAGAAATAAAATATCTCATGTAATATAACAAACATATTGAATAATACTGGTAACTGGTTAAAAAGAGATAGGAGAAAGAGCGAAAAGGGGAGGTGGTGGAGCTTTTTCTGAGATGTACAAAAGGTGCAACTTTCAGGATATGCTACTTATACTAGTACATTGTATTATCATTGATCATCTGCCATTATTAGCCTTAGATAATCAAAATTTGCCGAATGGAGTATGGGAATAACATAAAAAATTTACTTGGACGTGACACCAATAGAAGTATATATATAAATAAAACTTCATTAAGAATATTTATCTTATATATTACATTATAGCTAGCTAATCAAATGATAGAAACTAGTAACTATACTACACACATCACTGCATATACTATTCAATACAAGCTCGCTACTATACTGAATCGAGCCAGCTGTTTATTCTTCCAATAAGGTAGTGGTTACGTGTTTTGCATGTGTTCCCCTGCCTTCAAGATAAATTAGCTCGATATGGTTTCAGCAGTGGAGTCAGTGAACCACTTAGGTGGAGGGACATGACTTCATTGGTGGATCCCACAAGCTTCCCTCCTATGAACACTGCAGGGACAGGTGCTATACAACCCAACCTAGTTATAGCTCTCTCCATTTCCCTGCCTTCAGGGTCTTTGTCAATCTCATGAACAATAGGGATCACTCCTAGTTCTTGAAATAGAATGTTGACTGCATAGCAGAGGCAACAAGAGCTCTTGGTGAAAACCACCACACCTTTTTCTGAGGCCAACCTCATCACCTTCTCCATCTTGATCACTGATCAAATACTTCTAGAATATATATCCAAAAAAATTCTGTTCCAGATACAAATTGGAAAAAAGAAATGTAAAGCTTTGAGAGGTGACTGGAGATTAATCACCTTAGACTAATTAGAACTCCAAAACCTTCAGATTGAATTCAATCTAATGGCTGAGGAGTTGAATGTCTAAGGAGGAGAATTGGAAATAGAAAATTATATGAGGCTTGAGGTTGTTTGAAATGAGTTGTTATGCTAGACTATTTATAGGGACACCATAGGGAATTAGGGACTGATTTCTTTGAACAAAAGCACAATTCAAAAGAGGTTATACTTTTTAGATGCCCAAATTCATATAATAAAGCAAACTTTGGAGATATAAGGACTGTTGTGTATGACTGCTTTAGACTGAACAAGTTGTAAGACATTATATAAGTACATATGCCTCCATTAGTAGACAGGCTCTGACACCATAACCATAGAATGTGAAGACTTTCCGCAACACAAACAGATATGAAAATAATATCTTCCAGTGACCAAGTTAGTGAAATTTGTTTGTGTCAGGCGTGTACCGCCATTGACCATTAATTAGTTAAATTTTGTGCATAGTTTATGATGGGAGAAAAACCATCTCCTATTGTCTCACTCTATTTTCTTTTAATTTTTTTTTTTTAAGAAAAATGATGGGACTCAATATAAGATTATGTGTGTGATATAAGAGAAAAATTTCCAGCAATATAAAAAAAAAATTTCTCCTTACGAAAAAGGGAGATGATTTTTTCCTATTTGTTGGAGAAAAATCATCTCCTGTTGTCTCACATAATTTATTTTTTTTAAGTTTTTTATTTTTTTTTTAAGAAAAATGATGGGACTCAACATATACTAAATTGAAAAATATAAAATTCTCACTCAAAATTCAAAAGGTAACAAAAGTTTTAATACTCGGATGCTGGTCAATTTATACCAGATTGAAGATTCTTATTATCACCCTCTTTTGAATCCTTGTGAAGAAAGATTGAGACTGAGATGGCTTTCGTGGGATTCTCTGTTTTGCGCCCATCAATTTCGATACTCATACAGAGATGCAGCACTTGCATATATAGTGTTCTCACTTCTCACGTGCAAGTGAGCACACGGATGGACCTACACGTGTACGTGTAAAGAACCATTTAGCTGTCGGGTGAGATTAATTGTTTTATATTTTTTTAATATGCTCCCTCACATAAGGTCATTAGCTTTATAATTTTTTAACACATTTTTTTATATAAGAGCCACTGATCAACTTTATATTTCTCTAATACATTCTCTCACACGAGAACTCACTAAATTTGAAATATGGACAATGCACAAACTCATGTTAAAAAATTTCACTAAACTTAATTAATTATTAATTAAATAGGAGACGGAGAAGATCAAGTCCGTAACACCGAAACTCTAATATTATTAAAAAACTATTTCAACTCAAAAGTTTAAGTTATTGAACAAGGTTATCTCAATAATTTTATATTTCTCTAAGAATAGTGTTAGAGTGAAAAGCCTTTTCCCTTTTGAGAATAAAAGAAAATAAATTTCTTTTATTTAGAAGGCACACAAAAGAACTCTATGTATCGTTACCGGCTCTGAAACACGAACTCGTGTATTTTTGTTAATTGTGTGTGTCGGATACGTGTCCGACACGAACACGCTCTAAAACGCGTCCGACAAATGACCAATATTTTTTTGATACGTGGTCAACTATTCGACACGCTCCGTCACGTTTTTTCGACACAGTCAATTTTTTTCGACACGTGGTCAACGCTCGGACACGTTTTTTTTAGTCTTTAATTTTATTTTATTATCTAAAAATAACAAAAAAATCATTTATAAATCAATTTTTTTGTTATGAAATTTGACATGAAAAATTAACAAGGTATGAAAAATTATTTTTGTTTATATTTATGTTATGAAATTTGAATATTTAATTGGTTATATGACTTATTATGGACTGTTATATCTATTAAATATAAATTATATTATATATATTAAAAATATTATTTAATATCAAAACGTGTTCCAATGTGTCAAATATGCCATTTTTTAAAATTAATGTGTCGGCATGTAGTGTCGTGTCCCGTGTCCCGTGTCATTGTCCGTGCATCATAAGTTACCAGTGTAACTGCACACAACATCATATGTTCATTTAGCAAGCACACAAAAGAACTGTGTGCCGTTACAAGTGTAACAGCACACAACATCAAATGTTCACAGGGTGTACACGGGCTTGGCGTTTCTCAAGATGTTTGATATAATTTTATCTTTAACTACTTAATCATAATTGTACAAAGATGAATTAATGATGATAAAGAAAGAGAGAGGAAAAGGAAATTATAGTTATTTAAAGGTAAATCAATTAATATAAATAAATAAATAAATAAAATGATGTAATTTTGATATGGATGGAAATAAATATATTTTAAACTGTTTAAGAAATATTTTTCTCTATATATATATATATATATATATATATATATATATATATATATATATATATATACACCAGCAGAAAGACATTAGCTGATTGTAATAAATATGTATGTATTATATATAAAGATTGAGCACAAGGATTAATATTCATCACTGTGCATACTTAACTGCACCCAGTGCTCATGCACATAAGTTATTTTAGAAAACAGTGCCTATCAAAGAAAATTATCATGACATATGTGTTAGAAATTTTTTATATGTGTGCAATATTAATTAATATTTTTGTATATTTTAAATTATTGGGTTAGGGTTAATGGATATTTCAATTTAACCTGTTAAGATAAATTTGTTGTGATTATGATGAGTTATAAGCTTTTGGCATCTACGGATATCAGGCTTAGTTGGGCAGTACAGTGCCACAGTTAGGAGTGTTCATCAATCGATTCAAACCATAGAGACCAAACCAAAAAATCGGATACCGAATAACCAAAATCGAAAAAAAATCTGCATATTTTAATTGGATTAGATCGGTTTTCGGTTTGTTTGGTGAAAACCGACCCAATATATTATGTATTTATTATTTTTGAAATATGGTGACTTGAAATCTTGTTATTTTGTAGACTTGGAATCTTGGATGTTATTAATAGCAAACTATCTTGTTTTAATTTTTTGCTGTCTATTAATCTATTTTAACTCTTCATTTGTTTTAGTTTGAAGACTTGAATTTTTCAGTGGTTTATAACTTTGAATGACTTTGTTTTTTATATAGCTAGTGATTTGTGTGACTAAAATTTTAGACTTTTTGTAAAATCGAAAACTGATCCAATCTAAATAGAATAAAATTGGAGTGGATTTAAAAAAAATTCAAACGAGTGGATGATTAAATGATCAAACTAAAGGAATTGGATTGGATGATTTTATTTTCAAAATCGATCCAATCCAGACCGCGAACACTCCTAACCACAGTGTAGACATTAATGTCTGATTGAACTTCTGTGATGGGTGGGTTCATCAGACACGCTCTTGATTAGGATTTTGTTAACTCCCTATTTTAGTCTGTTTATATTAGCCCCATCATGCGCCATTGTACTCCCATAGCAAAAATGCTGTCACTTTTGAAATAGGGGATAGAAAAGAAGATCCTAACATGTAGTTTCCTGGTCCAAGATACGTTCAATCACAAATTTAATATCATATTATTTTGGTGTTTTATAATTATATATATGATCCAAAGAATAATAAATCTATCAACGTGGATATGGAGGAATAATAGCGAGGCATAAAAGTGCTAGCATTACCTTTTTGTCTTAAACTCAAGCATGGTGCCATGCATGTCGTGACTACAAAGTTTAAATATCGCTACATAACCTAGAGTGATGCGCATGGTGCCATGCATGTCGTGACTACAAAGTTTAAATATTGTACCTTGCACCAGGTGCCCAAATTGAGTGGTTTAGAATAAACACCCCGTTATTACTCAGGGAAATGCATCCATCATGTTTTACGAACCAAAAGTTTTAGGGTTTTATAATTCTTATGTTAAATGAGAGTTGAAATCTTATGTTGTAGAGATAAAAAGTATGTGAAACTCATGTGTTAGAAAAAATTATATGTAGGACCCATGTCAGCACGAAAATCGAAGGGTGTGTAGGAAAATTTGAATTCTCATGTTGAATGAGAATTATAAAACCCAAAGTTTTATCATGTTAAGTAAAGAACAAATCAATTAATTGAATAAAGTGTCCTATCACTATTTTAATATTATATATATCTTATCTTTTTTTTAACATGACAACAACATTGGTTCCTACAACACGAGGGATATAATACCCTATTACTTATAGACACTTGAATAATAGTGGTATTATTTCTATATTTGGCTTTCATGACGAAGGGGATTAATTCCTTTTCAATAAGTAGGTGAGAGTTTTTATTTTTATTTTTTTGGTAAAAAATTAAAGTTTAGGATGATGGCAGGCTTTCCTAATTTCAAGATTTGGATAAACAACTAATCTCAAGTAAAGATTTATATATAGAGAAACTACATTACCTACTAATGGAAATTCTTAAATTTAGACCCATGTTATGCTGTTGTTATAAGCAGAAGGTCAACTATGTATGTAAACTAATGACATAACGAGTATGTATGAAAATGAATAACACAAAGGTTGAAGAAATTTTGATAATTTTTATTCAAACTGGAATGATCAAGATGTTCTAAACAGACAGAATATAAAGGCAACTAACCTCAGTTTGTGCTGCAATTACAAACTATAAGACAAAAAATAGAAAATGGCCCAAAACATGTCAAAATGTCGATTTTTGGGGTCAAAACGACATCGATCATGTTCTAAGTTGCCACGAGAGTGGACTCATTTGAGGCTTCCTCAATCAAAAGTTATATTCAATTAAACTTGGGCCAATTTCTACAAAAAAAATAAATACTAAAAAAATGGGCCAAGTGCTTGGACTTCCGGTGATCAACCTGATTCAAATATTCTGCTGCTCGTGTTATTAGTTAAGCCAAACCTTCTTGTGTAAGTGGGATGTGATTTTGATGGGAAACTTTTGTTATTCATAAAAAGATTATACCCAGCAGAGACATTAATATTCTATGTCAAATTTGCTTGAATCGATTGAATCAATGACTACATATTATCCAATAGAAAATGGGAGGAATATTTTAGTACGATGAGCTTGGATAAATTAAGATTGTAATTGAAGCATGTTTTCTTCAAAGTATTAATTTCGAAAATTAAAGATAAATCCCATAATTAAAGTTTAAAGCTGCATTAACTAAAGTAGAGCTGTTTTCTCTCGTATGATTAAGTTTCACATAACTTGGTAGACATTAGCTATAGTTAGCCAACCTTACAAGAAAATACCAAAAAAAGCAAGACTACTTTTTGTGTAGACTTTCTTTCATACAATCTAAAGAGGACACTCAAGAAAAACAAGGGGTGTCCCTGACTTAACATTTGTCTGCAAACCGTATCAGAGCTCCTTAATGCATACTAATGCTATATATGGAGCTTCTTCGAGTGTACTTAATTGACTAAAACCATATGGCCCTTGCAGCTATGAGCATTTGTTTCAGAGAGCCATCAACATGGAGGGATATAACATCTTTTGATGAGCCTACAAATTTTCCACCAATGAACACTGCTGGAACTGAAGGGTTACATCCCAGACTCCTTAAAGCCCACTCCATTTCCCTTCCATAAGCATCTTTGTCAAGCTCATGCACCGCAGGGCTTGCTCCAAGCTCATAGAAGAGTTGTGTGATGCTGTGGCACATGCAACATGAACTCTTAGTAAATATAACAGCAGCCTTCTTTGATGCTAAATCCTTTACTCTATCCATTACTTCAAGTGTTCCCTTGGCTTCAATATAAGAGCTTGGAATAGTAGGATGCTAGAAAAATTTCAATGGTTTTGAAGAAAGCTTGGTTGTTGAAAAAGATATGAGTGTTGGAAAGCTTGTGTAATTGTTCTCTAAGGCTTTGTTTTCCCTGGTGGACTTTGATTTTGTCACCTCTTATTTATAGTGGTTGGTGAGGATAGTGGACTTAATTGTATAATCTAGAAAAGCTGAAAATCAAATTAATTATAGTTAAATGGATAGGAAAGGGAAAAAAAAAGAAAAGAAAAAACGAAATGTTCCTTTAGATAATTGGATAAGAAAAATGCTCCCTGATCATTTGATCGATGGTGATCGACATGAACAAGTTGCATTTGGCATCACACTGTAAATGATAATTCAAATAACTTGAGGTGTCCGTACGAGCAATCAATGCAGGAATAAGAACAATGTGTATAGTTTACTAACCGAAAAAAACTCTCTTTGGGCCATGGTCCGCAGCATCAATCACATTATTCTAATGTTGATTTATGCAAACTTCTCAGAGGCAGATGGCACAAAACAATGTTGCGTTGTCAGCACAGAATATGTCAAAAGAATGGAATCATATATCCAATTAGAATTAATATTTTTATGCAAAGTCAGAGGATCAGAAACAGTTCCAAGTGTCATATGCATGGCTATTCACAAAGGCAACCATGTACCACTGGCATGGCAAAACTTACCTGCCCATAATTATCTAAAAAGAAAGATAAAAAGAAATTAAGGGGATAAGAAATGAAAGGGGAAAAAAATTAATAAAACAAAAAGGAAAATGATAGTGCTAGTCAATGTTATAAAGAAAACTGGTGAACGAGTTATACAATTCATCCGGTTTTCATATTAGACCGGCCATATAATGGAACTGGTGTGACCTGGATGAATTTTGTAAAATTCGGTGACCCAGTCAGTTCAACCGGTGACCTGGCCTGTTTCATAAATGATTTATTCTCGTCAATTGATGCTTTTCTTTTTTTTCACTCACACACTAATAGTTTGTTTTCTTTTGAAATATTTTAGTTATTTATTTCTTATTGAGTTATATAAGTTATATACTTATAATACTAATTATTATCTTGGTTATGCAATATATAGCGAATTTTAATTTGATTTATAGTTAGAGATGTATATACTAAATCTGAAACACCAGTATCACAAGTATTATATGTTTGATTGATCTTTTGATGGACAATGATGTGTAATTTATTGCTTTTCATATTAAAATATTTGGGTATAATTTTTTTACAAACATTTGAGTATATTTATAGTTTTTTAATATAAATTATAAATTTATATATACTTACCAAATCACGTGGTTGAACAAGTGACTTTGTACTTCAATAAAGTCAATAATCCAGCCGAATTTAATAACATTGGTGATACTAATTTAGATTTTAACCGATTCCTCTGTCTATTGACTTGATATGTTTTTATCATCTCTTACCCTCTTCTGTAACATGTTGTATTTGGTTATGTATATATGATGCTTAGTTGCGAGGCTGATGTGGAGAAAGATAAGTGTTTATCCAATTCCTTTCCACTTTCTTTGGTCCCCGCATCAGATTCATGGAATACAAAAGCAGTGCCACCGTCCGAAAATCCTATTTGTGTATGGCCCTTTCGGTTAAGGATGGGATCCTTAACTCTTAAAAACCGTAGGCACAGTGGAGAGGATGTCATGAAAATAACAATGCTGTTAGTACTGTTTGATTTCTTGAAAGATTTCAATTTCCTAGGGTATAAATTCCTTGGCTGGTTGGTTGTTTTGAGTGATCATGTTTACTTTGGGAGAATCCTTGTTTCATATCCAAAAGACTTAGGATTCTTTTGTCATTATTTCTTTTGCTTAGTAGTTATTAATGTACTTCAAAATGTACATAATTATAACTAAAAATCACTTCTCATTAATAATTTTTTACTCAACCTTACCTTGAAAATTTGTAAATAGGTTGCATACATAATTATAAGTATTTATTAAAAAACTAATGAAGTATTTTTTTAACAACTTTATCTTCAGTTATACGTGCGCATGCAATTTATAATAATCATAACTAAATCAGCACTTTTGTTTCTCTAAAGTGCGTCACTTTATTTAGACAAATCAAATTTATTTGCTGATATCAACTAAGGGGAATAGAATGTCAACTTGAGGGTAAGAATTTGCTAGAAGGTGTAATTTAAGATCATAGTAGGATGCACTGTATCAAAAAAGAAAAGAAAGAGTATAGTAGGATGCAATGGATCAATTTCCATGTTTGGTTAGGTGAGGGGATGGGAATAAGCGACAGGATGACCACGAACCATTTCCATGTTTGGTTAAGTGAGGGATGGGGATAAGCCACATTCCTACAATCACAAGAATTATCATTCTATCACAAAAGATGTGGAATCTCTATTCCACTTCACTAAAATAAAGGTATCAAAAAGCGGCTCAGCCCATCTTGTCCATTTGCTCAACCCTAAAACCATTTTGGGTCAAATGGTTTTTTTCCAATCCGAAAAAAAATTAGCCTGCACTAGGAAGAATAGCTAAGCCCAAAACTTTGATTGGCCTACGTTAGGGCTAAGCCATGCTTGTTTAATTTTAAAAAAAAAAACATAAATTAAAATATTGTTATCACTTATAACATAAACATAAAAATTGAATGAATTCCTCATCCTATTATTCTTTATAGATAATCCACCAACAAAATCTTTATATCGACCAAATATTCAAACTCACCCTTGTAGGATATGAGCCTAATCATTAACCAATTGTGCCCATTTTCATTGGCTTTCTACTCTCATTTTGGTTCCCTTAAAATAGATTCATTCAATAATGATAACACAACTCAATTCTAATTCAATATTTATATGGGCTAGTCTTTTAAATTTAGTTTTGATTCAGTCATGACCTAACTAATTGTCGAATTAAGACCGTATCTATCTTAAATTTATATAAATTGTATAAATTCTATTTTTTTTTTGGTATCCTAAATTCTAATTATTTATTTACATAGAGACAGTTTTATCAATATTAATTTTTTTTTAATTTTCAAGATAATTCTCCCAATATCATTTTCTTTTTCGTTCTCAAAATTTGAATTCAAAATGTCTAATTAAGAAGAGTAAATTATCTATTACTTCAACCAATATTATTAATTAGCTAATTTTCTAATTAAAATAAATTAATTTTTAAAATAAACTAAAAATTAGTATTAAAAATTTGGATGACCAAGAAGTTGTAGATGACCACAAACAAGATTTCAAGATTAACAAGATATTCTGTCATATTTAATCCTTTAACTAAAACAAACTAATTTTCAACCATATGTTTATTTATTTATTTATTTTAAAAAAAGGCAAGATCAACAATTAAGAAAATATAATATCAATAACCCAATTAAAAGAGATATACTAATAAACAAAATAACAATGATGAAGTAAGAAAGTAAATTATACAGGTCAACCAACTCTAAAACCACATGGACCTTAAAGCTTCTAAAATCACACTTCAGAAAGCAACATATTCCTTCATTTTCTTTCGAGAAAAAAAAATGATCAAAGTTAGATTTCATGAGTCGAAGTACAAAACAAAGTCAGGAGGATAAATGAAACACGAAAGAGAGCGGGATGCCCTTGGCGGTGGATTCTATCAATGAATGTGAGTAATAAATATAAGAGGAAAAGAATTTACATGTTGTAAGAGAATTCTTTCTTCTATTAGTAGATATCGAATTGTGTATAATATATTTTTTTTAATGAGTGATGGGGCCATCAAGATCTATAGTAGAAGAAATAATTCTTCTATAATATAAAAAAAAGGAACTCATAATATAATGTTGAAATGTATACAGAATGAATGAAGTGTACAGGAAATGGGAGAAAATATCCTCAAGCCATTGTCACATTAAAATATCAACATTAATAGCAAAGTTTCAGGATGAAAAGGTGAAGAGATATACGGAGTTTCAGGATTTATACGATATTGTATTCTTTAAAAATAAGGGAAATGTAAAAATAATGTTGCTGGAAAGTTACTGTAGCTACCTCCACAATTTTTTTTTTTACTTTTGTCATCTCACATTCTGTCTCTTCCTTGCTTAGTCTGCAGGAAAATTGTGGTTGTTTGCTGCAGCATGATACAAACATAGCCCTAAAATTAATCAAAGCTCTAAATTGGAATATTTAGTCAAGTTTGGATATAAATTAGCATGAGTTAGCAGTTTGGATATCTGAACCTTGGTGTCACAGGTTTGATCTTCACCGTCACCATTTAATTAATAAATAATTAAGTTTTATGGAATTTCCAACACAGGTAGGTGGACTTATGTATTATCTTTTATTTGAAGACATGTGATATTATATCACTAACAGGTTTGAACCCATGT
Source organism: Gastrolobium bilobum (assembly GCF_033153095.1). Taxonomy (NCBI): domain Eukaryota; kingdom Viridiplantae; phylum Streptophyta; class Magnoliopsida; order Fabales; family Fabaceae; genus Gastrolobium; species Gastrolobium bilobum. The sequence goes on along the minus strand of NW_026895806.1, from coordinate 30,371 downwards.
AAAGAGAAGATGATCAGAATTATCAAACACAGTGAATAAGGAAATTAGAACAGACTTACTTGATATCAGACAATGGAACATAATGATTAATGTATGCAGAACAATGAAAAATCCGAGCCCACAAAATGTGTCTCCTTAAGACAATGTGTCTCCTTAAGACAATTTGTCCCCTCACTGATGCTGAAGGTTGATGGACACTTGTCTTCCAGGACAGAACGGATTGCGTCTGAAAATTGGTGGCACTACCAATCAACAGCCCGAACGAACACAACAAGATGCCAGAGGAATTACACCGAAAAAATAGAAGGAAGTATGCAAAACCGGATGAAGGAAAAGTCCGGTAGAGTAATAGTGCAGAAAATTGAATAAATTTTCTGAATGAGTCAGGGTCTATATATAGAAAACGTAAGGTCATGTTTCAAAAGGCACCTATTCGATGACGAAATAACACATCCGTTGGACACAAAAAGACACTCATTCAAGGATGGAACAACACGTCCATTGGGATGAAACAACACATTCGTTAGGATAAAAAGATACATTTGTTTGTCGACGAAAAGACACTCATTGCAAATTTGAATTGTTTTGTGAGAGATAAAATATGTTAAATGAGAAGTCATTGCGTAGATCTCGAAAAGTTTTGTGGAATCAAAAAAAATTACCTGATTTGGATACATGAGTCAAAAGTTATGACTTTCCAAAGTTTTACGATTTGTAAGTTGAGTTTTTTGTGCCACGTGTCAATATCAGACGAGTCACGCCTAAATTAGGCGTGAATTCCTTCGGAGTCAAGCTTAACTTAGGCGTGAATGGTCACGCCTAGGGGTGAAACTGGGCCAGACCGGCCTACAGGGGCCTACGTCTCGGCCTACATCAGGCCAGACCTGACCTAGTATATTTCGTAAAATAGGCTGAACTTGGGCCTTGAAAAAGCTTGTTTAATAAAAAGGCCGTAGGCCCACTTTCACAAGGTCTGGCCTATAAGCCTACATGCTGGCCTATATTGTACTATTTATTTTAAATAAAATAAAATAGAATGAATATTCCTTGAAGAAAAAAAAAAGATATAAATTTAATCAATTGTAATTATTTATAACTTAATTATATTCGATTATATTTTAATAGAAATCTAACTTTATTTCTTATGTAGGAGGAACCAACATCTCAGCATGTTAAATTGTGTATATGAATATATTACAAGGTTTTTGGGAGAGGTTATACTTACTACAAGCATCATTATGTGTTTGTAATTATTTTAATTTACATAGTATAGATTTGTTTGTTGGATCTGATGAAATATATGTTATTTAATTTGAGCATTTTGCTTTTGAAAGTGACTTAAATGCAGATTGTATGAGTTTTGTTGTTATTCATGATTCTGTTTGGACGTTGAAATTATGATTTTTGGTTTAACAATAGAATTTGAGTATTTTATAAAATGGATTCATGGTTCTGTTTGAAAGTTAAAAATTAATAGGCTAATGGGCTAGGCCAGGTCATTTGATTTTTTTATAAACGGGCCAAGTCAGGCTAACAGCTAGACTCGTAATAGGCTTGGGCCAGGCCAAATTGAAATTTTTTAACGTAGGTTTGAGCTTTTCGGAGCAAAGCTTGGCCCAGCCTAGCTCACTTTCACCCCTAGTCACGCCTAATTTGGGCGTGAATGAGTGCAATAGATCCGTAAATAGTTTCGAAACATCTACATATTCGTTATTATTTATTAAAATAGTAATATTTTAATTTTTTGCTTATGATGTAGTATTCAGTCATATGATTTCATGTTGGATATTCATGTTGTTAGACATAGTGGCACAGAGCCAAGTTGTGCATGCACCCATGGATAGGTATATGGTCCTATATAGATATCTGGTATTTCTGAAATCATATATTATATAAACTGTTTATCAGGATATCTTGAGAGTCGAATTTACAAATCCCCTTTTTTTCGATTCTCAGACGTCACTCTATCCGATTTTCGTCTCCATCAAATAAAAATTAAACTAGAAGAAGTATGCAATGTGATATATCATGTAAAAAAGATTAAAGAAAAAAAGTTAGCTCGTATTTTCGTAAGTTAAGCCTACCGCTTTTTCTATTTAGTATTGTTAATTGAATTGTTTATGACTTCTTATCAGTAAAAGGTGTTCACATTTTTACTTGATTATAAGGTTGCTAAAATGGAGGACACCCAAGAAGTTGAGGAGAAGACACGTGAACAAGTAATTTTAGACAAAGAATCTGAAAAGAAGAAGGAAACTCCTGATGAAATGCTCTCCATAAAATCATTGAAATCAGCTCTCATTGTTTATATGGGCGCATTAAGTCTTACATACTTGCTAATCGTTTATAGAAAAAAACATAATATTATTGATAGAATTTTTCTACCTCTGGATCTATATCAATGGATTACAGGATCAGAGGTGAAGATACAAGGCAATGTGGAAAATTAAATACTCAGATTCTGCTCACAGAATCCATTGACATTGATTTGCACATTGTATCATTGTGATCAATTCAAATTAGTATACTGACCATAATCTAACCACATAGAACTCCATATTTTTCACATGTTTAATAACTAGAGGAATATAAGCTCTCCTTTGCATCTTGAAAAGGGTTAAAGTTGAACTTCAGCGTACAAAATCTAAATTGCAATATTGAGAGAGTGACAGATCATATCTATCAACCTTAATATGTAATCCATGCCCGTACGCTGGAAACCGTCTTGAGCTTCTTTATCAGTGTCCTTGACAAGCTCCTCCACCACTTTTGCAGTATATTCTCATTCCATTTCTATTTCTCTCTTAACCGCTTTTACCATATATTCTATTCTTCTTATCAAACCGTTTACAGATCTTATCAAAATCTAAATTCCAATAAAACAGAATGTCATTGATTCATTACATTTACCTTAACATATAGGCAACTTGTTATCAATACAACACGTGCAATGCAGTCCAAAGAGATAGTTATATTCTCTTCCTATTATGACTATGAATCAGCTTATATATATCCCTTGAAGGGAATTCAGTTTCCACATAGCCAAGCTCAAAACTCCTCATAAGCTCCATTACATTGCATTGCTTCAGGTATAAATATTCTAGCTAATCATGGACATGATCAATAGCATGGTAACTGGAAAGCCTGTGGTGATATTCAGCAAAAGCACTTGTTGCTTGAGCCACTCCATCATGTCACTGATACGTAGCTTTGGGGCAAACCTCACTGTTATTGAGCTTGATAAAGTGACAAATGGGCAGCATATTGAAAGGGTACTGCTTCAAATGGGGTGCCAACCAAGTGTACCAGCTGTTTTTATAGGTGGAAATTTCATTGGTGACTCTAAGAGAATCATGACCCTCCATCTGCGGAACGAGTTAGTACCACTGCTGATGAATGCCAGAGCTATATGGATTTGATGCAAAAGTAAGAACAGTTAAATGTCATAGTTGAATAAAGATTTTGAAGTCTAGATATCTAGTTATACATACCATAGGTCACATATGGATATTTCTGTGATTAAAATGAAGTCACAGTGGTCCATCTATTAGACAGCTTAAACTTTACCCTTTTTTTTTTTTTTTCTTTTTTTTCTTCTAGTAGCGGATGCATGTCATGTCAGAGAGCTTAATATCATTATGTATTGATGTGTCTTAAATAGAAATATAATGACGTCCACAATAAGTGCTTTCTGAAACTTCATCTCAAACTCAGCTGACAGCTATAGTACAAATCAAAAGTTCTATAAGTTACGGGAAAAGTTATGTTTACAAACATTTTGGTGTGTATTCTCCGGAATATATAATTGAGTTTGTAAATATTACCTTCTTTATAAGTTATAACGTCGATGCTCTTCTAACTTGAGAATGCTGAGCAATATGCAGTTTTTTACTATGACTGAAATGTCCTTTATGCTATGATAGTTGAAATTGTGATTTTTTTGAAAGGACAATGAGTAAACCTAGTGCATGAGACTCCCCAACTTTGTGAGTGCAGGGGTAAGGGTCGATTATACATAACCTTTACAATTACATTTTTCAAAGAGGTTGTTTTCACACATGAATCGGTGGCTTTCTAATTAGGTTTAATATATCAGTCAAAAAAAAGAAACTGCTTAAATGGGTAATGGATTGCATATTTGCATACCAAACTGCATCATGTTTACATGTATTTTTGTGCAACAATAAATAGCATATCCTCACGAGGAATTGATCTCCTCGTTTTAGATTTTCACATGTCTAAGTCATCTGAAAATGTTGTGTGTGTTTATCTCTTTCAAAATTTATTAATGTCTAAGAAGAAAAGGATACACATAAACAGGATCCATTTCCTATTTTAAACTATCTCTTTCCTTCTTGAATGATGATATCGCAGTTGTTCAAACTAAATATGGACGCATGATGAACGAAACCTGTGCATTAAAGTTCTTCAATGAACTAATGACCCAGAGAGAAAATGAACAAAGCATCAAAACCATTTATGTTCACCTAACACCTAGCTTAAATATTTTGGTGGGATGATTTTGTTTACTGGAGCCTTTATTGCAAAGTGATTAGGAATTTAGTCCTCACCGCCCCATTCTCTTAAAGTAGGATTTCGGACCATGTTGTGAAAGGCATGTGTTCTCCTAACAATTTAAACGTTTGAAAGAATTAGTTCCTTGACAATGAAGAAAAACTAATGGATGCTTGTTTTTTTTTTTTTGGAAAATATAATGGATGCTTGTTTTGTAGGAGAAAAGATTGAAAAAAGTGCACTGACGGGTATCATTTCAATCTTGTCTTTGATAAAATGTTTTACTTATGAAAGGAGATAAATCATTCATGTGTTATGATTGAGGCCAAGGAAGCACGGATACTTGGAAAAATAGGGAGAGTCGTGTCTGACACGCTCCGACACGGCGACACGCTTTGACACGGTATCGGACATGCGGTCAACTTTTTCCGACATGTTGACCATTCCGACACGCGAATTTGACCGTGTCCGACACGGTCAAATGACATTTTCGTAATTATTTTTTAAATTTTTTTTTTTTAAAATTAAAATATATTAATAAAGTTTCCACCTGATCATATCAATTTTATGTTTTTGTCTTTTTTTCCCTTAAGTAGATAAGAGATCATCTGAGCATCATTGTTGTCAATTCCTATCACGCTCTTGTTGTACTGTCTCTGATCTCTCTTTCTAATATGATTTGATCTTTATATCTGATATTATATCTCTCTCTCATCCCAGTTTTTATTTTTTTTATTAAAGCTTCCATCTTTATAACGTGTTAATGGGTATTATTAATTTAGTTTCATTTTTTTGTTAAATTATTAGATATTAAATGAAATATACACTATATAAATTAAAAATATTATTTAATATTAAAACGTGTCCCAACGTGTCGAAATTCATAATTTTTTAAGATTGACGTGTCGGAGTGTCGTGTCGTGTCACGTGTCGCGTGTCGTATCGGTGCTACATAGATTGAGGCTATACTCGTTTTAGTGGATAGAATATGTAAATGCCAAAAATAAATAAGTGAAAATTGGGATTTTGATTTTTATCTATTGTTGCATTGTAAATGGTGAAAATGCTTACAACTCCCTTTTATTCTATAAGAGTGATCAAAATTTATGTGGTAAGAGTGTAAAATTTATACTCTAGTTTTAACCTTCTTACATTTTTATTTTAGCAAGTGTGAAGTAATTTTCTTTCAAAAATTGAACAAATTTTTTGTACTATCATCACATTAAGCACCGGGTGCGACGGTAATATTATAACTATGTATTCCGGGGAATATATAGTTATAACATTAGAGTTTGTTTTTCTTTTTTTAAAAAAAAAAAATTTGTCAATTGATGTGTCACACTTTTACCGGTGCGATGTATATACGATGAGAGTACTAAATATTTATTCACAAAAATTTTACCCCTTCAAATAAGCATAGGATGATATTGCAGAAGAGATACATTTTTTTATATCTTACCCTTATACTCCAATTAGCAATGGTTGCGAAAAAACCACTGTGGTTCACATACTGATTGAAATAAAGTTCATATTTCACTTCATTCCCATCTCCATTTTCACTATATAAATTCTATTCTGTACTGCCAAGCATAGTCTAAAATACTATTCAAGATAAAAGAAAAGATAATGTCGTGATTTGATGCTTATGCAGCTTTCAGTTACTGTAATCTGCAGATAACCACTTGGATAGTCAAAATGACAAAATGATCAGGATCAAGTGACCCTTTGTTTTATCTTTGAGACGTTTATTCGAAGGGTTTTATAATTCTCATTCAACGAGAATTAAAATTTTTCTACACACCCTTCGATTTTCGTGCTGACATGAGTCCTACATATAATTTTTTCTAACACATGGATCCCACATGCTTTTTATCTATACAACATGAGAATTTAATTCTCATTCAACATGAGAAAATCAAACCCCTTATTCGAATTGTGGAACATGGTTTAAGCCAAACAATTTGGGACCAAGAGCCACAAGGTTGCTTTTCCAAATTGCAGCCAAGTGGAAAATTCTGTAGCTACAAGAATACGAATAATGTCCACATATGACAAAGTAAATTTAACGTTATCTGGCAATGGAGTGCCTGAGAAAGAAAAGTAATATCCGATTGGATGAAAATCTAAATCGAGATGATAAACTCTCATTTTTTTTCCCCACCTTTTTAAGTGCAATCAAATAGCAAAGGAATCACTTCTTGTTTTCTGTATTCCCCCATTGACAAATACAGCAGAAATAATGACAACATTTGCTGACATTTTGTAGATGACCTCTCCTACCTTACCCTAAATCAAGCGTTAGTCCATTTAACGTTATAGTTAACTGATGGCATTTTTAACATTAACCAATGTAAAAAATCACCAACAGGCATAAGCTCTACAGACATTTTTTTGCATTTTCTTTTCCTAATCAAACTTTGATATTTCCTTTTTTGAGTTTTTGCATTTTTGCATTATTAAGAACATTGAACAGAGTTACCAGTAAAATAGATTTTGAACTCTCTTTATTAGACTTTTGTATAAGATAAAAGCTTCCTCTATAAGTTTCTCATTACACCAGTGAACAAAAGATGCCGAAGAAAGGGCTATGGATCTTTATATAATTTTCTAAGATAACCGAGGAAGCAAATAATAAAACCCTACAAACAATCAAACATCCAATTGAACAACACTTTTGACAATTGTATTTGCAGCACATAATATAAAAACCTTCTATTTGATGCATAAATAGTAAATGAATGTCCATAGAAATGTACATTGAAAGAAAAACGCTGGGCTTGTGCTAAGGTTTCGACTGTTATAATAAAATTCATATGCTCTAAGCACAGAGTATCTTCTCAGCATCTTCCCTTATAAAATTCATATGCTATAACACAATGTGTGAAAAATGGAAAATTCTGTGGGTATCCAAGGGTAGCTTATTATGCTCCCCTTTTTCTATACGGTCCTTGTGTAGAGTATCATGATATCAAAGGGCCAGATTAACTAAAACAAGCAAATGCTGTTAGGCATAGATTACCGTTAAATCAGCATCACCCACCCCAATATCTCTTTTATCATCTTTTAACCTCAGCTTTTGGTATTTGGGATTTGAACTTGATGCTAATCTTGAGATGAGAAGTTGCTACTTGCTGCCATTGTTCAAAACAATAGACAGCGCAGAATTCTGTCATGGAAAACAATGAGGAAAAAATAGAGAAGGGGTACTAGATTTTCCTGCACTTAATTTAACAATATGCCAGTGATTAATTAAGTTTGAGATGATAATCCTTATCCTGAGATGATTTTCACAATGCAATTCGCAATTAAATTTAGAAATATTCCATGACAAATTGGCAATTGCAAATGACAGCTAAGCTTAACATAGCCAATATCCTGGGTTGGATACAATGAGGCACCAATATGTTACTCTTCATTCGCTCTGGAAAAGCATATGGGTGGTTACTATCAAGCAATCACAAAGGGAATATTGGGAATCCACCGAAGACATAACTTTTAGAACGCTTATTCTTTTTGAGATGTTTATCCTACATGTACAACTATCCAGACTCGGTTACCAGAAATAAACCAACTTAAGGCTGAAGCTACTATAAATAGACCTTCCCTGGAGCTCAAGTTCAGCAAAGCAAAACAAAGAACATTCTTCAAGTCCCATTGTTAACCAACTCTTTACTCTTACTAATTAGTCAAATATTCTAACAATGGATTTGGTGGCAACGTTGCCTGCTCCTGCTGACAAGCCACAGCCAGTGGTGATCTTCAGCAAGAGCACTTGTTGCATAAGCCATTCTGTGAAGGCTCTCATATGCAGCTTTGGTGCCAATCCTACAGTTATTGAGGTTGCCACCCAAGCGTACCAGCAGTGTTCATAGGACAGCAATTGATAGGTGGTGCTAATGAAGTCATGAGCCTCAACGTCCAAAACAAGCTTGCCCAGTTGCTTAAGGGCTAGAGCTATATTTATCAGGGGTCGATAGCCATGCAATCCAAACTCACCTCAGAGGATCAAACAAGAGGTTCTAATCTTCTTAAAGCTGATGATATTACTATTGCAATTCCTGGCCATGACATCTATGAAAATGTATAGTAATAGAGCTGCTTCTAGTCTACTTGTACGCTTCATTTTCTGGTGCAGAACTGCACTCTTACTTTTGTATAATGCAAATCAAGCCTAAACCAGACATGGCCATGGCATGCACATATTATCAATGCAAGGCTCATTTAATATGTTGTGATTTTCATAAAAATGTGGCATCCGGAATTCGGATGAACAATTTAATTTGATGTGCGAGTGTTGACACCCTCTCTGTATAGAATAAAATAAATAAATAAAAATAGTGCAAAATAACATAAAGATTGCATATAATTCACATAAATCTAAAGAGATTATTCTATTATAAAATTATTTGTATTTCAGTTGTACTCAATAAATATATTAAACATAGGTATCACGATTCAAGTTCAAGCCTAATATTTTGAACCAAACCAATAAAGCCAACTTGACCCTAGAACAAGTTAATCACCTAGAGCTCAAAAAAATTAAAGAGTAAGAAAATATAGCCAAACAGCTTGTTAATTTGAAATATGAAAAAGTGATTGATTAGTATGCACTATTAATTAATTTTGTGGGTTAAGTTTTTGAATTAGTAATTTCTTTCCTGAACACCCCACCCCCCCAAAAAATATATATATATATTTGGTGGAAATCGAACTCAGAATCTCTCCTCACTCTACTTAACCTGTGTTGCCAACTGAGCTACACTCATTGGGTTTGAATTAGTAATTTCATCCTCAAGAGTTCCTAGATTGTAATATTTAAATGAATAAATAAAAATCACTAAAATTTCATACAATTTAGTAGGACTGTTCAATTTGCCCAATGCATGAAAAATAAAAATAAAAATTGTTACCTGGTGGTCTAATTAAGAAGTCAGTCACCTGTTTCTATACAAAGATGCCCTAATAATAAAGTGATTGCAGAGTACCAAGCACGGGTTTATCTGTCTTACAGCAGCCAATAGCATAGCCTCCTTATATATATAATATATGGGATAAGATATTATACCTATCTTTTTTTTCAGGTCTACTTTACCTATTTTTCTTCAACACTGTTAGATCACTATTTCAATTGACCTTCATCCTTTATCTCTTCTCTTTGAGATTGTGATGTAACGGTGTTGAAGAAGAATAGATAAAATATGCATAAAAAAAAAATAGGCATAATATAATGACATATCGTACAATAGGGTTTTTTGACCTGATGAAAGTAATTTTTGAAATAAACTACTAAATTAATATAAAAGCAAAATAATGATGAAAACATGCACAGGGGTGAATGCATTTAAGTCGCACAAAGGAGTTGTGCACATTCCACATTGAAGATGTGCATAGGGAGGATGCATGACTTGGTCGTGCATGGGTTAGGCATACAATTTGATGAATTGTGCCACCTAGCTCGATTGAGGCTGTCTGATTCACCTAACACGTGGCTCCATCTTATCCCGTTTTTTGTACCTACATTCATGCACTTTTCTACTACAATGATAGAAAAGCTCAAGACCTTTATGATTTGGAGCTCAAATGTGATTAAAGAACAATGCGTATCACATGCGACATTATAGTTGATGAGTTGAAGAAGAAAATTCACCAAAACTTCACCATTATGGTTGATGAGTTGAAGAACAATGCATATTCACTAGTTGTTAATGTACTGTTGATGTGTTTGTGTTTAATTTTATCCCATTATCCGGGCCAATCATCACAATGCAATCAACAATAAGTCATAATAATGGCGGCTAGCTCTGGGTATGGGTCTGTTGGCTCGGTGGATATACCCAAAAGGCTGAGTCATGTGCATTTCGGGTAGATATCCAAAAGCCCGAGGTTGCTGCATCTGCAGCTATTACATCTATGGTGGATATACAAAGGGGTGTGGCTCACCAGAAGGATATAGTGGTGGTCTGTATATCCCTGCCCCACGTGGTCCAGGTTGTGGAATATTAACAAACTGTGCAGGAATGCGTGGACGACGTCTACCAAGTCCGTGACCCTCTCTAGCACGGGGAGGTACCTCCACATGCGGCTCTGGCTCCTGAATGACCTGACTAGGACACGCTGCAGATCCAGGCTCAGCAATCCGCTGCCACTCCCTAAACATAAAAATCAATCGCCCCAACTCCGCTTGGAGGTCCTCCCGTGGTGCATCAATAGCCATCCACCATGCCATCTCCAATCCATCAACCTACACAATTGAAGTCAAATTTAGAATAGTAATAAAAAAGACAATAATAACATAATCACAACTTACCACGTGTCCAATATGGGCCGCCTTCAAAGTCATATATCGCCTGGTAATATTCTTATACCAAATCATATACTCTGAATTTGGTGACAAGTAAACATCCCCTCCATCAGTGCCCTCCACAAACCGTGTGTGGCGCGTTTCCCACCGCTCTATATATAATCTCAACTTGACTGACCAATCTTCAGCCGTCTTACCTCGAAGGGTAAGGTCATGTACACCATGTAGTAGATAAGGAGCGACTGGGATTGGCTGCTCCATCCCAAACTGGCGCATAACTCGATCTGCTTGGTGCATCTCGACAATATGAAAACATATAATCGGTGTGACCACCCTCCACAACCTCTGAGTCTCAACAGATGCACCGAGAAAATGGTAACCAATGTAAGGCTGCCATACAATCTGTTTAAAAAATAAAATAATAATAATGTTAATATGGAGTGTATTAATAGATAAAATAACTTTTATCTCTATAGCAATTAAAGTTACCTCCTCTCGACCCATCGTATCTAGTGTGAACCGATAATGATTCAGATCATTAGGGGCGATACGTTTGGGCAGAAAATTAAACCTAAGAAAAACAAGTCAATACTAATATCAACAGTAGAACAATGAAGTCACAGTATTGCAAATATCATGCAATGTTATCATACCTCCGACCATAATGGTCTGCAGGATCAGCCACAGGTGGAACACCGGGTGAGATAGGCGGGAATCTGGTCCAAGCCCATAACTGCAGCAATGTAGAGCAACCACTCATTTCCTTCTGAGCAGGATTAGTCGCCTGACATAGCTCCCTAAACAGGTGAGCAAGCACAGCGGAACCCCAACTATATGTGGCAGTCACCTCGAAGTTTCCCAAGAATTCAATATATCGTACAGGCACCTTGTTCGATGACTTGTCACATAATAAGAAACCACCAATAAGGCGTAATAGATATGCGCGTGTGTATAGTAGCTCCTGCTTTGGATCACCCTTGTGTTGTACCCAATGACCATAATGACGATCTAAAAATGTCATGCGGACATTGCCTCCCTCTAGCTCCTGTGGTAATGGAGCCACATGTAACATCTCCTTAATCACGTCTAGCCAAGGAGCAAACGTCCTGCCTATAACGGGTGGGCCATCAGTGGGCAAACCTAGTATGGCTGCCACGTCCTGCAATGTAATGGTGCACTCACCCTGTGGCATATGAAATGTATGGGTCTCTGGGCGCCATCTCTCCACAAGAGCGCTAATCAATGCATGATCAATCTCAAATAGAATAAAAACAAATTTGCCTTAGCATTTTAAATTTATAATCAACTAAACATGGTAAAATAATCAAATTATTTAAAAAACAAACCGGCAAATGACGCATCCGTGCAACATGATAAAAGCCAGCACACCTCAAGTGATCCAAAACCGGCTCTGGAATATTATCGGGGGAATGTGGGTCGGCATCTAAACCTTGTGTCGCTCGTCTAACTTTAAGAACCCTTTTATATTCAGTGTTCCACACAGCTTGCGAGACGTGAGATTCTTGTGTGTCAAGAGACAAAACATCGTACACCCTCGGTCCAGGACTAATACTGCCACGATCCATGACACTAATTATAAATAAATAATCAGATAACAATAACACCAAAAAAATAATATTAATTTAAATGTCTTTAAATATTTTAATAATTCAAAAAGTATGATGAATCCTAGTTGTATATTAATTTTTTTGGATTCCGTCACCTTAATTACCCCTTTGGGGCAAGTCAGGTCTCCTGGGTATCTCCACGACTCGGGTAGGAGAAGGGGCCTGCAAATATTTCACTTTTGCATTATTTCGGTATTTTATTTAAAAAATTACATCATTGCAGTCAAAAGCCCTAGGATCAGAGGGACACTGAAAAGAAAAAATAAATAAATAAATATACACATCACGTTTGATCTACAATAGTCCCCACTGTGATGTCAAGGAATCCATAGTCCCCACTGTGATGCCAAGAGCTGACCTCGCTCTAGCACTAGCATTTCTGATCTACAATAATTTCTCCAAAAGTATATGCCAATAATAACTGAGCTTGAAAAAAATAATTATTCTTATGCTTATAGCAAGGCTTTATGTTCATCTTGTAAAGTATTCTACGAATATTCTATAAAATAATAAAACCTAAGGCCAATGCCAATTGCCAATTGCCAAACACTACATTAAACATCCATGGATTACACGAACTTTGAGAGCAAAGCAACAACAACGATTCGCGTCATGGTTACTTGCAATGAGTATATGAGTTCAATTCAGTATAAAAGAAACCATTTCTCAGTCTCACCATATCGTCAATGTAGTAAACAATACATAATGAATGCCATGTTTCCCAATGTTGAATATTTAACTCATGTTTATGCCGACTTATCATCTATATATATCATCATTCAGTCACAACATTGAAAATCTCAATAACAATTCATGAAGAAAACCAAAAAGGCTCAATATCTCATCTCAAATAGCATTATACAACAATAATAAGACAGTGGTGGTTCCAAATGGGTTGGGATCCAAAGTTCAAAATCTCTCAAGGGTGAGAGGGGTTAAGTTATCCAATCAATTGAATAGAACGCTAAGCTACCTTTAGTCCTCTAGCAGGTTCAGTCATAATATTTAACAAAAGACATGCTATTGGGGGAGAGGGTATATAGCATATACAAAATGTCAGACTCAGACATACCCAAATGGCAAGAAGGAATCTTTATGAGGTCCCAGATGAAATGAGGATTGAGAAGGGAGAAAGATTAAGTTAGGAGTTCACCTGACTGATTATTACTCTGCAAATGACACCGTCATCTCCTACGCTGTGGTCCGAGCCCTAGATCAGTCTCCCAAAACGCGCCGTCTGGTTCTCCGAAGCTACAGCAAGCATTGTATTTATACGACGTCGAATGGAGCCTCGGAAAAAGGGAAAATATAATAATGTTTTGCAAAAATCGACTCCGCTGGGGATCGAACCCAGAATCTCTGGTTCCGTAGACCAGCGCCTTATCCATTGGGCCACGGAGTCGCTTTTGATTTGATTATCGTACGAATTTAATTAAATACGGGAAATTCGTAAACCACACCGTCCACATATACATTTTGCAATAAGTCCTACTCTGATTTTTAATATATATATATATATACGGGTGTTATTAATATCATGTTAAAAAAGATAAGTTATCTTATATTATAGAAATAAATATGTGAGCCTCACTACCTAAAAAAATAAAGAAAAAAGCTACACAATTAATGAAGGGTGTGTAAGAAAAAAAATTAATTATGAGAATAGTTTTTCCCTATATATAAGGTAAATGATTTCTTCAGTTAATGAAGATAAGTTATCTCCTGTGAACCCAAAATGACATTATTTTATGGAGAAAATCAATATGCTTTTGAAATTCTAATTTATTGCAAAGTTATATTAGTCTTTATTATTATAATTTTTTAATTTTACAATCTCAAAACGACACCGTTTTGGATTCACTGGAGATAACTTTATTTCCAGTGATCTGGATAAATACTTTTTTCATATATATATATATATATATATATATTAATTAGAAATATGATAAATTATTAGAAAGCATAGGTAATGTGAAATTGACAAAGTAATTACTATTTTATTCAAACATAATATAAATCTAAATCCATCACTTATTTTCATTTCTTTATATTTTGCTTGCCCTTTATACTCATATAAAGTCCTTCTCAAAGCAATTTATTAGACTACTTAACCATGTATGCTTCATGGTGTCCCTAAACTCTACAGCATGAAGTCATGTCTTTTAGTTATAAAACAACATTTATAAAGAAAACCAATGCTAATATTTTACTTCTTAGTTATTAATTTTATTTGTCAAGGTGTTATTTTTCAAAGGGAAGGATAGGGGAAACAAATATGTAACAGGGGATGTGATTTTTTTAATTCATGTAACATACATTTTGCAGGAATGTTTGAGGGGATGGAAGAGAATGAAAATTGCAGCAGCTCACTGAGAAAGCAACCCAAAAGTTTGATGTCACAGAACTGTTCTCTGGTCCTGAAATGTTTGGCTACATGTATATATGGAATAGGATCACTTACATTAGTGTAAGATAATAATTTTTACACTAAAGTGCTACTTGTATTTAACAATTGTAATTTATTAATAATCATGTAAGCCACTAAATAAAAGTGACATCTAACAACTTAGATATTCCTCCTCATTTATATTATAGTCCAGCCAAAGTTTGGGTAATGATACCATTATGGAACACAGCAATCGAGGAGCAGAACTCAAAAAAAAAAAACTATGGACTGAAAAAAATAGACACGATCACGCCATGCACCACCATACATACTATACATTGTGCTGATATATATAATGTTACACATTTTGTAGTCATGAAACTGAGTGACGCCTTCTCTTTGGAAAAGGGAACCGACTCTCAGAACTAGCACCATTTGGCTTAATACTGTTTATCCGAAATAGTGCATTGAGCTTGCTTAGTTTTTTGGTGAATGATTTTAATAGCTTGTTTGCAGGATGTGACCTTACAAGCTCTTGCTTCATAGAAACATGATCTTTCTCCAAGTCAGTGAGTCTCATTCTCATTCTTGCCACTTCAAGCTTCAGCTCTCGGTTCTCCCTTCTTACTGATGCATAGTTATCTCTTGGGGAAATGGCTCCACTTCCTGCACCACTCCCTGAACGTTGAGGGAATTGACCATTAAGTCCCCCAAAGAAGAATTGGTTATGTCCCCCATTCATAGCATTGCGTAGCCTTATTTGTTCAAAGTAAAGAACTTGCACTGCCATCTGCACTGGTAACCTTTCATTTTGTGCTGCATGGCTGCATGCTTCTTGAGAAAGTTTCTGGCAATCAATGGTTTTGCAGAGGCGGTAGCGCTCTGAGTCCTTTATGTTTGGATGAACCTATATGACATTACACAAGTAGAAAATTAAAACCAACAAATTGTTAACTAGAAGTAACAATATATAATAGTAAACTTTAGAAGAAATTAAGACTTGCAATGGAATATTAGTGAAAGGGAGAAGAAATTCTCACCTTAAGGAAGATATCAGCTGCTCTATAGAGTCCATCACTTACAATGCGTGCATGATCTGGAAGTAGTTCAGCAAGTGAAATGAACTTTGATGGCAACAAGTTTGAGTCTAGTGCTACTTCAGCAAGATAGTTGTCCAACAATTTGGATACCTTCAGAATTGAGCTTTGTTTGGGAGATCCGGGGCTTTCAAAGTTATAAACCATTTCACTTTCATCTCTCAAGCGGCTATCATCCTCATCCTCCTCATCCAAGTTCAGAAAAATGGAAAAAATCCTCAAGATTGAATCTGTGTCATAAATAGTGCTGTGGTTATTTTGATGTGAATTTGTTGGAATTAGGATGTCTTCAAGAATTGCTTGGTCAAGTTGTAGACCAATCCTTCTCTCTAAATCAGATCTACAAGAAGTAGATGCTGATGCTGCTATTGCAACTTTCAACAAACTTGAGAGAAATGCCATTGGAACCGGGCTTTTCCTTGATTGAGTTGGTAGTAAGCCAGCTATGGCTTCAACAATGACCCTTTGTTTCTTCTGCAATTCTAAGTCGAGTAAACTTCCCTTGACTGTTGGGGGGTCCCTAAGAACCATCCCTTGAAGAGAATTATGTGCATAGTTTATCAAAATTTTGCTGATCATGTCTTGTTTTAGTCCCTTTGACTTCACAGCAGTTAAAACTCTTTGGAAGAAATCTAGATTAAGAACATTGAGAGACTTCCCCCACCATTCTGAGGGTGTTTCTGGTTCCAAGTTTGACATGGTTTTAGAAGGGAAGTTGTGGTCCAGTTTTTGCAAACCAGTTGTGAGCTGCTCTTTGCAAGCATTATTTGCAATTGCATTGATTAGCCTGCTAACAAGGTTAATCTCTTCTGAAATGGGAAGAAGAGTTTCACAACGATGGAGAACAGATATTGTGCTTGATATATTTGGGAGCACTGTCTCCTTTAGATATGCTTCAGCTCTTGTCTCCAAGTTTTTCTCTGCGAACTCTTCTGTCATTTGCAGAAAATGGGCTACACATCTTAGCATAGCAACATTGGAGAGGGTGAACTCAACATTAATTCCATAACAGAATTTTGCAGCCATCTCAAATGCCTCTGCACCACCTGGCACGGTTGAGAGACTTACGCGTGAAGCTTTTGAATCTTTTGCTTCTAACAGCATTTTCCGAATTCTTCCACTTCGAGAAACTAGAGGAAACTGTAGAACAAAAAAAAATTGCTAAAAACTTAGGACTTGGCAATATTGCCTTTCTCTCCTTTTCATTTCTTTTTATTGTTTTTTTCTTTTCAAACTGATGCATAAAGCATAGAGCATTTATGTTCATGATTTTACAACTACCTTTTAATGTCTAGTGTACTACTGTTGAACTTGATATTCTCTTCAAAGATGTTACTCATGCATAAACAATCAATATTCATATATGTAGTTGGTATATTATACACAGAAAAATGTCATTTATTTATAATTAACGACTACGAGTGTCAAAGAACACTATGATGAATATGCGGTAACTTATCAGAAAGAAAGCTTGTTTCTTTACCTTGTGTAGTGCAAAGCTTGAAGCTCCTACTTCGATGGTAAGATCACTCGAGACATCAGATATGGGCCTATAATATACAAAAATCCTAGCTGAACAATTGCATGGTGGAGACATGGAAATTTCAATATAAAGCAACAACATATTACCAAAATGAAATTACCAGAGACCTTGGAAGAGTCTTTTGCTGCAGCATGTATTTGCAATTTAAATGTACAAGATGATGTTCAATGTATGTGCTTTGCACACCACAGACCGAAAGACAAGGTAATCTTCCAAAATTGAGTATGGAGATGAGAATGGCCCCAACTCAATAAATACAGAATTTGAGTGGGACTACTGTATCAGTACCTCGGAAAATTTTGTTACACGAGTTTTAAGTCCAATTGAATGTTCCAGGATTTGTTATGCAACTGTAGTGGAACCCATTAATCCAAATCATTGACAAAAAGGTAAGAAAGGGAAACCATTTGAGCCACACAAGTATTGTCAGGATAATGTTTAAGGCGTTTTTGTGACATGTGCAGCCAAAAGGTTTTCCCAAAGTCGGTGAACTCTTATTACAGCATCTCCGTACTCATTCAAAACTTCCAAAAATAGCCTTAAGAGGGTCTAAAGATAATCAAAGAACGAGAATAATTGACAGACAAACATTACTTGGTGTTTTCATAGAAGACAAATGAGATTTGGACATTCACCATGCAGCACCATGCTGTTGTCTGGTGAGTATAGGACTACATCAAGGTCAAGGTTAGCTTTATATGTCAATCTAAGCGTTTAAACTGTACCATGAAGGCTGAAAGTGTTGCTTTCTATCATAAATATGCATTGGCTGTGATTTGTGATCAAATCAGATGAGAAGTTGTGGAAGATTGGGATTTGAAGGAATACATACAGAAGTTGTGAACTAACTCACTGGCATGACGACAAGTTTCCCAGCTGGTGTTCCTTCTCAAAAACTGAACTTTCAGAATCCTAAAGGAAAGGGACATTATACCCACAAAATGAAACTTGTGACAATTAACCTTGGAGCTAGCACTTGATTCCAAAGATGTGATCAAATCTACTTGTAGGTATTTGAAAATGACTCTACATGGGAAGAAAAAGAAAAGATTTATTTTTTTAAAGTTTATTGTGAGTCATTTTTTAATTTCTTGAACTGTCTTGCCCCTTCATTGAATCCTCATTTCATTTATTCACTTTGCTTCAGAAAAGGAAAAAAAATACTCTGATGTATCAAAATGCTACTTGCAGGTTAATTTGTGGTTTTGGGAAATTAAGCTAGCAGCTGATATTAAAGGGAAAGAAGTTGGATTGCAAACAACATTAAAGACAACCAAAAAAAGAAAAAGAAAAAAAAAATTCATACTCAAAGAAAAAGAACATTACCACTCAGTGGCATGCCTTATGCTTGAACTTGGACGAAAAGTCCTCTTCCCTGAAATGCTTGGCTTCAATTCTCCAACAGTGACAACTCCCATCTCCACGAAACCTGGCAATTGTGATACCTCAGCACCCCGCTAAGAATTGTCACTCTGTGAGTGAAGTGACTAAGTTAACAACCTATTCCATGCCACTTAAATCAAAGCCAAAAGAAAACTATATGCGTGTCATTCTTATGTGTTGAGGACCACTTCTTCAGCCTCTTGCTTCTATATCCGTGCAAAGTTGTAAAGAAGTGGAAGTCACTTGAATTCACGTAGTGCTAAAGGATGGAGGTGATTTTGAAACATACTTTATGAGTGTTTATAATGAAGTTAGTCTAAAGTCAAGGAAAACGCAGGTGTGCTTGCACTTTTCGGTGAAAGGTAGTGAGTAAGTAGACTTTTCTTTCTTTTACATGGTTTTTGTTTTAAGAAATTGCAGGAATCCGGAAGCGTTGTGGTGCTTTTGGGAGTTGTAATAATGGCTAGCGAAAGCTACACACATAAATATTAGCATAAATTAACTCTATTTAGTGTAAAGTCCATAAAAGTGGAAATTGTAATGATGAGTTGCATTACATGATATAATGAGAACAATGGTATATTGGATCAGGTCAGATGCATGTATTAAGTTACTGACTAAAGTGATGGAAATTTTAGCCCGTTGTAATTTCTGATGCGAATTTCCAATACCTTTATTACAGAGTGTTATGAAAGTAGGGCATCTATTTTGCAAACCTAAACCACAATTATCTGCCGAAGAGTTGTTGGTCTAGTAACGATCCAATTAAATCTTAGGATTTGATCTCTTCAAAGGATAGTGGGTTCGATTTCTTAAAAAGACAATTTTCGGTTCAAATCTAAAACCGAATTAGTCATGTTCGTTAGGATTCTGACACCGTTGTGGCTAAGAAATAATTAATTTTGTATACAATCTATAACTTAGAGCTGACTCAATGGGCTACCTATTTAAGTTTAGTGCATTGTCCAAGTCAGAAAATTAAGAAGGCTAAATGAGGGGTAATTGGTGATAGGTACATGTTTCTTTCGCTACTTGTTGAAAATTCAAGTGATTAATGAAATTCTATATAAGATAGGAATGAACTTAATAAGTATCTTATAATTGAAAAAGACCCGTAAATTCAATATCTTTTAGATTTTGAGTTAATATCTGGTGCCAAATTTATTATTATATTTTGAATGTTATTACTTTACCTATTATTCATGGAGGAATTAAGATTTAAAGTCAAATTCACTAGTGGTTGTTAAATCCATTAGCAGAGATCTCCTTTGCGCGGTGGTCTAACACTTTTTTTTTTTTTTTTGTAGATTACGCGTCCGGTAATTTTATAGGTTCTCTATGGACTAATTCGGAGTTCGGGACGAGTCCAGAATCAAGATTTTCCCCAACTGCTCAACTCTCTCATGTGCTAAATGAGCTACCATCATTTAGTGATCTAACACTTCCTTAGATATAAAGATGAGACCTTTGCTTGGGTTATATAGAAATTATGGATTTAGAATGCATTGTTGCTACAAGTAAGCATGTGAATTAATTGATAAGGGATTATTCCAACTTAACCAATGATTTTGAATTCGAATCTTGAGTGAAGAAATCTCAAAAAAGAAAAAAAAAACATCGATCCTATTGTGGCTATATCACAATTACTCAATATGAAAAATATTGGAAAAATCATGATCTTAGATTGCATCCATCTGGCAATCATGATGAGGCCATCAATTTCCTTTGCTGTATGGTTTGGTCTGGTAGGTAATTAGCAATTTAATACATTTCATGTAGTTGCATGTGCCCTTCATTTCATTCTATCCCTGTGCGTTTGATAATTTTGTTTCTGGAAAGGATTCATTTTTCTGAACCAAGGTTACAGGCTTTACAGCTCTTCCTTCCAAAGAAATATGTGCAGTTGGCAGGTGGTCCTATGTTACTCTGCAATTTATTCCCATCCAACAGAAGAGAACTACAAGCACCAAGCAGCATAGAGAAAAAGAGTTTTAAATGTGCATAACTTTTTACCCTTTCTTCCTTCATGCCAATTCAATTATGCTCCCTTATTATAGACAGTCTGACTCCAAAGTGGTCCAGCTGTGTCAAAGCTGAAGATTGAGATCCCAAAGCACAACTATGATTTAGTTAGGCCAATCTTTTTTTCTTTTCTTTTCTTTTTCTTTTTGTGCAGCTAATTAAGTGTTTCTTTGTTTGATGCTATATTTGATATTCTCTATATTTGCTTTGCAGGATAAGGCACAGCAGATTCTTGTATCTATTCTGGAGACACAAGAATCAAATCTGCATTAATTTCTTCTAGTTTGTTTAAACTGAAACTGGAAATATGATATGTAGCCACTTCCTTCAAGTTTGCATTCCATTAATAATATAACCATTCATGTCAACACATGCATGGTGTCCTAGTAAACATTTTTACTTTTTTTAAAATAAAATTTAAAAGAAGCTTTTGTTGTTCAAGCTAAAGTAGATGAAACTAAAATAATAGGCTAATAGCTTATAGCTCTATCATAAAGAAGAATTCCATTGAAGTTCTAGGTATCAATTATGAAACGGATGTGTGAAGAATCAATTATGGGCCTTGCTTCATTTAAAAAAAAAAAAAAGAGTAAATACCCTTTTTGGTCCTCAACAAATTTTACGATACCCGTTTTAGTCCCTAGCAAATAAAAAAGCCCATCATGGTCCCTAAGAAATTCAAAATGGACCCATTTAGTCGAAATTGAGGTCCCTCACAAATTCAAAAAAGACCCCTATTAGTCCTTAAAAGGACTAAAATGGGTCCATTTTCAATTTCTTAGGGACCACAATGAACCTTTTTATTTGCTAAGGACTAAAACGAGCATCATAAAATTTGCTGATGATCAAAAAAGGTATTTACTCAAAAAAGAATAATTGGTTTAGCTAAAAATTACCTCAAAAGTTTTGTTTCTCTGTGGCAGCCATAAAATGGGAAGAGGACAGATGGGACAGGCACAACAAAAGAGGTTTTTTTTCTTTTTCACACATAGGGATGAAAGATACTATGAATATCATAAGTGCAGGTGTGGAAAGATGCTGGCCACAATCATGATGTGCAGAAAACATGTGACCCCACCCGTTTAAAAATTGAGGAGGGTGGAAACACAGACTAAAATTCTACCTTCAATTGCATTGGATGAGGCCTATACTTTAAGTGATTGATGTCTACGGAGCTAACCTTGTACTCAATTCTAGCTTCAATTATACAACTGTATTGATGAAAACATGCGGATTTCTTACCATTTGTCACTCTCACACGAGAGGTCATGACATAATTGCAAAAATTTGTAAGTTACAAATATGAATTTTTTTATTTGATACACATTTTTTTTTTAATATAAGTGCGCGTGAATAGCTCACCTACAAATTTTTAATATTCCTGTAGAAGTTGTTGTGTTTTTTTTTTTAATTATATAGGATAGGATATTCTTACATCGTTGTAAGAATAAGAAGTGTTACACTCAATCTTGATTATTGATCCACTTTTATTCAATGACTCACATTACTAAAAATTTAGAGTTGTCAGGTCTAAGTGGAATCAACGGCCAAAATTAAGAGTATAACTTACAACGGTATAAAATGATCCTGACTCTATATATATATGGAAAAAATATTTCTCAAGCAGCTTGAGATAAGTTTATCTCCGGTCACCCCAAAACTACGTCGTTTTATTTATTTATTTCCTTATATTAATTGATTTATCTTTGAATGGTTATGATTCATTTTTTCTCTCTCTTCCTTTATCACCATTGATTCATCTTTGTACGGTTATGGTTTAGTAGCAGGAGATAAAATTATCTCAAGGAGCTTGAGAAACGATAAGCCCCACATATATATATATATAGAAAAAAAATATTTCTATAGTCACTTTATATAAAGTTATCTACAACTACCCCAAAAACTACATCATTTTGATTAATGAAGGATGTTTCTGTAATTTTAAGTGAATTAATGAAGGGTGTTTCCGTAAAATCAATATGATAAAAAATAAACAAAATTACGAAAACATCCTTCATTAATTCACTTAAAATTACAGAAACACCCTTCATTAATCAAAACGACGTAGTTTTTAGGATAGCTGTAGATAACCTTATCTAAATTGGTTGTAGAAATGTTTACC
Organism: Gastrolobium bilobum; assembly: GCF_033153095.1. NCBI lineage: Eukaryota > Viridiplantae > Streptophyta > Magnoliopsida > Fabales > Fabaceae > Gastrolobium > Gastrolobium bilobum. Next base: position 7,374 of record NW_026895806.1, on the reverse strand, counting down.
CCTATATATATATATATATATATATATATATATATATATATATATATATATAGGGAAAAGTATTTCTCGAGTCACTGGAGATAAAGTTATCTCCAGTGAGCTCAAAACGACGTTTTTTTACGATTATACGATTATAAAATTAAAAAATTATAATGATAAAGACTAATATAACCCTGCAATATATTAAATTACAAAAATACCTTGATTTTTGCCCCAAAACGACATCATTTTGGGCTCACCAGAGGTAACTTATCTCCATTGACTGGAGACATCCTTTACCCATATATATATATATATATATATATATATATATATATATAATAATAATAATAATAATAATAATAATAATGTCGTGTCACTCCTAAACTACATCATTTTGAGGGTTAAGAAATTAATGAAGGGTGTTTTGGTATTTTTGTTTATTTATTTATTATATGAATTTTACCAAAACACCCTTTATTATTTTTTCTAACTCTCAAAACAATATAATTTTGAGTTGACATGACATAATTTTAAGTCATGTGACATTGATTTATAAAGTCTTATATTAAATCTGGATCATTGATTTACTTTCATCTAACAACTCAAATATCTAATAAATGAGAACCATTATATATAAATAGAATCAACGATCAAAATTGAGAGTGTAACTTACACTGATGTAAAATGATCTTGACCCTACATATATATATATATATATATATATATATATATATATATATATATGAGATTAGTATTTATCATATTTTAGGATATAATTTTATCTCCTGCACACACTTAAAAGTGTGTGGGACTCATATATTTTCTCTCTCTCTTCTCTTCACATGACAAACATTAATAGTATTTCTCATATTTTAGGAGATAATTTTATCTCCTGCACACACTTAAAAGTGTGTGGGGCTCATATTTTTTTTTTCTCTCTTCTCTTCACATGACAAACATTAATATATATATATATATATATATATATATATATATATAGGAAAAAATATTTCTATAACCACACTAGATAAGGTTATCTACAACTACCCTTTTATAACTATGTACTCCCCGGAGTATATAATTCTAACATTAAAATTACTTTTTTTTCTCTCTCTCAATTCAGCATATAGGTTCTGAAAAGTGACTGAGGAGAGAGAAAAAAGCAACTTTAATGTTATAACTATGTACTCTCAGGAGTACATAGTTATAAAAGATAATTGTAGATAACCCTATCTAAAGTGATTGTAGAAAAATTTTGTCATAAATTTTGTCACAAATGACAATTTTCGACACAACTAATCAAATATCGTCACAAATAAACTTGTGATGCAGGAATTTGTGACGAAATTTACTTGCGACGCAGGAATTTGTGACAAAATTTCATAAAATTATGTCACTAATAAGATTTTTTCTTGTAGTGATCCTTTGACATCGGTGTCAAATTTAAAATTTGACACCTCATCTGAGAGTCGTTAGATCAAAAAAAATTAATGGTGTCACATGCTTACTAATCAGAGTCGTTGATCTTTTTTATCTAACTGCTTTTGGATAAGGTGTCAAATTTTAAATTTGACAGTGTTGTCAAAGGATCCTATTCCTATATATATATATATATATATATATATATATATATATAATTTGTTTAAATGTTATTCACAAATGAAAAGGTTAAAAGTTAAACTTACGGGTTGCATTGTTAGGAATGTGGCTTCCATACTCAAGAGGGGGTGAATTGAGTATTACAAAATTTTCGCAAAAGCCCCCTTCTAGTTTCTAAATAATCATTTCAAGTACACTTTGACATATGAAAAGCTAATTTATTTAATTTAAATAATTTACAGCGTGTAGTGACTAAATAACAGAAAAATAGATCAGGTAAATATTTGATGAGATATGAATTTAAATATGCGCAAATGATTAATCAATGCTTATGCAAGAGATAAGGGATAGAGAGATTTGCAAACTTGATATATCCTGGTTCGGTCACTACCACTATGACCTACGTCCAGACTGAAGTCGCTCGATCAAATCTTTCACTAACGGTCAAGCTTCACGGGTGCTTGACAAACCTTTACAAATTCCCAAGACTTCTGTCTCTTGGTAGACTAACAAGGGTTCACTCCCCTTTCCAAGACTTCTGTCTCTTGGCAGACTAACAAGGGTTCACTCCCCTTTCCAAGACTTCTGTCTCTTGGCAGACCAACACAAGGCTTCACTCCCCTTTTGATTCAAGAAGTAAGATGAAGGTGATAAAGAGTGGATATGTACTCTCAAAGTACAGATATTACAAATTGAAGAACTAGTAGGTGTATAGCCTAACAACAAAGATAAGCTCAAGTCTATGCAATGATCAAAATGAGTAATATGTGAGCAAAAGCAAGCTAGAATGAGTGATAAAGACTTGGTAAATGATCAATGACCGAATTGTGTGTATTTGAGATGTTAGGGGGGGTTTATATAGGCACCCAATTCGAAAACTAGCCGTTTATAGCCGTTTAAAACAGTAGATATCCGGATATTTATCGAACACATATCCGGATATGTGATTATAGCCGTTTATAGCCGTTTAAACAGTAGATATCCGGATATTCATCGCGCACGTATCCGGATATGTGATATCTGAATATTCAGTATCAGATATCCGGATATTCTTGGTCAGATATCCGGATATTTCATGGCAGTGACATTTTTACACATTTTTGAAAATTCTTTTCTTTCAATATGGTTTCTATGACTTGTAAAGCATATGATTGGTTATGGAAATTAACTAGAAAAGTATATTTTATGTAAGTACTCTTTCCAAACCAATTTTGAACGATTTAAACCACTTGATTTGACTTTTCTTGACGGATGTATAAGGCCATGAATATGTAACTGTTATAATGTCATGATTCTCTATTTATTGCTTAAGTCATTTAAAAAACCTTTAGATGCATGTTTGACTTGTTAGTTCAAGATTCATTTATGCATTTGATGATGTGTATGACTTGAGCTTATGCAATGCTATAATACTATACACCTTTACACATTTTCCTAAGTCCTAGATAAATATACCATTGAGATCTTGGACTTGACTTGATGCTTGGCTTGCATGTTTCTTGATTTGATTTCTTTTGGATGTTGCTTCACCTTCAAGCAATCTTCTTTGACTTGTTTGTTATCATCAAAACTATGCTGACGTGGAATCATCAATAGTATCATCGTGGCAGCCACATCATCACTTTGATTCTTCAATCTTCAAAGTTTTTCTAATTATTCCTTGTTGCTCTTTATCCAATGATCTTGCCACTTTGATATGACATCACTCTTCTTGTGTGGCTACATCATACATCTTCATTATCCACATTGGTTGATGCTTTTTGCTCTTGATCAAAGCTCTTCTCTTTTTGTTGTTGCCACTTTGTTATCATCAAAACATACCTTGTATCTACAATCTCCCCATTTTTGATGATGACAAACTTAAAATTGAGAAAGGGTTAGTATAACAAATATTCCTAAATAATGTATATCATACTCCCTTCTCAATTTATGAATGGTTTCAAATCAACATATATGTATATGGTGGAAGAATATAATTTTCTCAATTTTCATATTTCTCTCCCCCTTTGGCAACATCAAAAAGCATAAATCAAGATAAGCACGCAAACTTGTTATTTTGCACAATAATATCAAAGCAACTACCAAAGCTCCCCCTTAATCCATGAATGGTTTCAAAGACAAAAGTATGGAAATTCTAAGGTCAACAAACCTCATTTTTACCTTTTTAGTGCATTTTCCCTCTTTCATCTTTGATTTTACCTTTTTGCCACATGTTAGGTAGAAGTGTATTATCTTTTCTCAATTATCACTTATTCTCCTTCTTTGGCAACATCAATGGCATTGAATAGTTCAAGACATATATAACAAAGCATTCATATGATTCAAGTAAATGCAAATATGCTTTGGAAGTGGATTTAAATCTTCAAGTGTTCAATATATCATAAATCCAACATAAATTATCCATTCAAGTCAAAACATCCAAATATAAGCATATGGTCCAAGTACAAAGCATTTATATCACAAAGATCTAGGATATCCAATTAATAATGCAATACGAAGCATCAAATCCTAGTTGAACATTGTATAGAATATGGCAAAAGATATGAAAAATGATTTTATCCCATTTTTGAAGCATCAAATAATATGTGCAAGTTGTAGGCATGTGACTAACATGACTTTGATAATAGCTAGCATAAGATTCGTAGACATGTATTAAGCAAGTGGCTTTAATAGCATAAATCATTCAACATATCTAATTTATAGCAATATCATGTCATATGCAAGCAAATAGAGAGATTAGGGACTTAGCTAATTTATAGAGTATTTTGCAAATTAAACCTTTTTGAAGTATCTCCAATATCGTTATTCTCCATTCCTGTGTAAGCTCTTGGCTTTGTTCTTGTTGTTGAGGTGAATTTTCAATTATGACCTCCTTTCTCCTCTTTTTCACTTTTGTTTATCACCAAAAGATGTAGGTCAACTTTCCTACAATATAATCATCACAAACATCCTTTCTAGGCATAATGGAATTAGTCTCTTTAAAAACAAAAATTATTGACTCTTCCATTGTCATAATTATTTTATAAGCCAAGTGATGGATATAACAAATAAATGCTAGGCTCCCCCTCAAATCATGCATACTAGTAAAATATAAGTCATATGATTACACATGCATGTATTAAGAGAAATGTATCCATTGTTATGCATGATATGAAAGGCACTTGAATCAAATAATTAATAACAATAAGTTATAAGAATTTTCTTAAACAAAAAAGTTGAACTTTTCCTTTTTGAAACACAAAATAGATCAAATGAAGTATGTTTGGCAAAACCATATAAGCACATTATCATAAATAAGAGCTGGGCAAAATGTACTTTCTCTTAATCCATTAAGTATAGACATTCTTAAACTTAATCCTCATTTCAAAAAGAATTTAAGAAAGATAAAGACTTTTTCCATTTAAGAAAGCATATTCTTTGAGTGTAATCAAAAGAATATTGAAACATCTCTCCTCATTAGTTAAAAAGCCTTGAAATAATATAAAAAAATTGAAGACTAAGACTCATCTTTTGAATTTTCAAATGTTCACATTTGCAAATCATTTCAAAATATTGATGTTTGGAACTTCATTAAATTTTCTCTCAATATTTGATAGCACTTTTCAAAGCAAGTAGAGAGACTATTATATTTATATAATGTATCCAAACATTTTTCCAATTTTCAAGATAACAAAAAAAGGTGAAAGATGCTTTCAACATCTTGAAATAGTTGTCAAGGGTATAAGGTTTTCAAAAGCTTCTCTCAAATGACATAAAAGGTTTTTATTCAAAATCAAGTCAAAAACTCATTTCATAACAAAAAGGTTTTCATACGAATTGTATCACTTAGAAGCAAGATGATTATTGATTAAAGTTCCATCTTAATGAAATATGCTATTGGAATCAAAATATGTATATATTCAAACAAGGTTTACTCTTATATGCAATGAAAAAATTCAAGAAATAAGATCTAATTATACATTTTTGTCATGCTAACCATATTTCTCATGTAAGGAAGGAACAAGTATCATATCATTCATACTATAGAATTCCATAAGAGTTAGGAATAGTGATACTTATCGAGATCAAATATGATGTGACGCTCCTTATGCATGGTGATCCTAGCCACTTGAGCTTTCTTCCTTTGAGTTTTCCATTTGTGAGCAAGTGAAGAAAGTCTCTTTTGGTGCTCTTCATTCATTTCTTTCTTTGTCCACATATGCTTGGCACTTCAATATTTGGTTGCCATATTTGATTACCAATTGTAGAATTAACTCTTAAAGCTTTTCAAATCAAAAGTTAGCAACAAATATCATTTAAACACATCTCCAAGCATAATCTTGGTTGATATACAATATGAAACATGGATTACATTATCAACCATGGAGTAGGAAAAACCATAGACATATGCACTTGAATCTTTAGGAATATTTCAAGCATGGTTAAGGTATGATTCAAGATTAGCAAGAAATATATGACCATCATCAAAACATATTGGGACATTTCGAAGCAAGCAATGACCATATAAGTCATGTTATTATAGATAAGCAATTTTAAATATAATCACATGCCAATCCAAAAGATATAATTTCTTTTCAAAAACCAATACTTGAAAGATCATGGAATTAACATTTTAATCATATTCTTCTTGTTTCAAAGAGTGACATATATCAAGCAATTAATACAAGAATATATTTAATTTCCTGATCTTCAAGTAAGCATATGATACATTTAAGCACATAATAAAGAAGTGAAATCATTTTTGTGCATGTATAACTCCAAGTAAAAATAAGGATATACTATAAAGCTCAAGCTCAAAAAGATTATCATGTATATAACATTATATAATAACATTTAGAGCACACACAATCAATAGAATATGTAAGCATAGCAACTAAATCTCAAAGAATTCCCTGAACCGATATAACATTGAGCACACACAGGGATAGAAGTTCTCTTTTAATTTAGAATATGGCTCCTTGAGATTATCATGAATATCCTTGTACTTTATCATGCTTGTATCCATTCTTATATGTTGGATACTTTCAGGCTTTCCAAGTCTCAAGTTGAATAAACGTATTTCATTTGAATACATTCTTGAGGTAGTTATAATCCTGTAATTCAAAGCACTTTTGGTATCCGTTTTTGGATCCATAGGGGTTAGTCATTGATCATCAATTCATTATGCTCTCATAAAGATCAATAATATCACACATAAACTAAGCATAGTAAGTTAAATAATCAATTTAGCATTAAGCACAAAGTTAATAACATTTCCACAGTTTCCTTTTCATAAACCCGTAATTGTGTAGTTAAAACTGGGAATTCATCAGTACTTCAAAAATTCTGAATTTTGGATATGTTATAGTACACATCTCAAGCTTTCTAACAAGATATAGATCATATCAATCGGAGTTTTATAGCTCACGATATGACCAGTTAAATTCACTGCATTAGAAACAGTCACAATCACGAATTTACTGGAATAATGTACACATCCAAAAATTCTAAATATTTCCAGTATTAAACTTGATTGAGCTATCTTTGTAATGCCACTGGTTTCATGGTCGAAGGATTTGTATAGCTCAAGTTATGCTCATTTTAAGTAAACTAGTCAAGAACAGAGTTTATGACAGAACAGCCATGTTCACGAGATTTCTGGGAGCATTATACTTGACTAAAAAATATGAAAATTTGCAGAACTAAAGTTTATCAAGATATCTTTTAATGACCGCTGGTTTCACTTAAAAACAATTTCTGTAACTCAAGATATGCGTAAAACAATTCAGCTATGTCAGAAAGCAACATATAAGT